>NW_024962283.1:1328071-1380524 GCF_019238085.1 Lagopus leucura
AATCTAATCTGGAAACTTTCCAGTTTTTGCACCAAAAAAAAAAAAAAAAAAAAAAAAGGAAAAAGAAAGAAAAGCACACACCCCGGTATCTTAAAATAGAGAGCAGGGAGGAGAGAGGAGCGCAGGGATCCTCCCAGCCGGGCGCAGGGTAACAATGGTGCTCGGCGGGGAGCAGCGGGCGCCCTGATTGACAGCCGGAGCGTCCTAAAAAGGCCGCGGGGAGATGCTTATCGGCACGGTTATATAGCGGGGCAGCGGCGCTGCGAGCCGAGGGAGCGCCGCCGAACCGAGCCGAGCCCAGCATAGCCCAGCATAGTCCAGCATAGCCCAGCATAGCCCAGCGCTGCGGAGCGCGGACCGAGCGCGGGGGCAGCGACCGCAGGAGGAGCTCGGGCGGCTCCGCGCCCCATCCATGAGCGGCCGCCCGCCGCCCTGGCAGCCCCGCGCAGCCCCGCGGCCCCGGGGCCGGCCATGCACTGCCCGCCGCAGCCCCGGCTCGCCAAGGCAGGCAGGAGGCGCTACAAGACTTTCATGATCGACGAAATCCTCTCCAAGGAGACGTGCGATTACTTCGAGAAACTTTCTCTCTATTCCGTCTGTCCGTCCCTCCTGGTCCGGCCCAAGCCGCTGCACTCCTGCGCGGGTAAGGAGGGCTGAGGAGGGTTGGGGCGGGGATCGCTGAGCATCGCTGGGACCAAACTGTGCCCCCCGGGGCCGATCCCATCGGGAGAGCGGCTCCCGCTGAGGGGGGGATGCGGAGGGAGCGTCCCGACCTCGCTGTGCGGCGGCTGATTTTAGTACATGGCAGTGAGCAGGATGGGGTCTCGACCGCAGGTGTTTCACAAATGGATCGGTCTGACGTGAGCTCTGAAAGATCCACGTGCGCAGTGAAAATGTCGTCCCTGTCACTCGTTCCAATTTTAAACAAAAAGAGCCCCTTTTCTGGCAAAGCAGGTAGTTTCTGCAGTTATATTCTTCCCCTAGTGCCACCCTTGTGGCACCCAATGGAGCAGATGGTGAAGCTGGGACTTAGCAATACATGACTAAAAAATCCGTAACTATTCAAGAACATTCTTTAAAAGCTTAATTTTTGGTAACGTATCAGGGCCAAAGTTTTGTTTTTCCTTGTGCTGAAAAAATGCACTTTGCGTTTGCGTGTTTAAAAATTCAAGTCCTACTTTGGCTCTTTTATTTCCTTCCTCCTTCAGTGCTCGGTTGAATTTCAATAAGAGGGATCTCTCCAGGTCCCAGCACTTAATGTGCCAATATAAAACTTACTGTTGGGTTACACAGGGTTTGATCAGCGGAGTAATCCCCTGGTCTTTCTCCAACCTCAATATTTATTTTGCAAATGTAATTAACTGAAGATCCCAAATTGATTGGGAGGTCTGAAGTTACATGAGTAGTGTCATCTTCGTTCCAAATTTATTTCTTCCTATTGAGTTGCAGCGGCACGCATTGCCTCCCCGAACCGAGCGCGCCATGCTGCCCTGTGAGGAGACCTGGTTGTTAATCAGGATGTTGTTAACGAGGGGGGTTTTGAGCGCTGATCCCTTGCTGCTGCATGGACAGCAAAGTCCTGTGCTTGGCCAAAATAGGCACAGAGGGCTCAGATGGGGGGTAAGCCCAGTTCTGCCTTTGCTGGGGTCAATGGCACGGCTGCACAGTTCTGCAGGGAGGAGATCCCTGTCTCCTCCTTCCACCTCTGGTGTATGGAAAGCCTTAAAGAAGAAAGCAGCCCTTAGCACCCAGAAGGAACATGAGTATTCACCCAGAATCATGCCTGACCAGGTCAGGACCAAAAAGGCTGCACTGTGAATGTGCCCTTCAGCCAAAGAGATCATTGGGGTTTGCAGTGGGTGGGTGCTCCCAGCAGCTGTTCTAACGCACCCCTCTGGGGGGGGGGAGGGATAAACTTTATGATTATGTGTTTCTGTGGTATAGCAAATACCAGCAAGTAATATTTATTCATTAAATGATCATTAATAATTCTCAGATGATTCAGCTGTGGGTTCTGAGCTCTGCAGTTAAAGCCGTGCTTCGCTTTGTGCCTGGGACTGTTAATGAATTTGCCCTCAAGTTTGTGTTTTCGGCCCCAGCTCTGGGCTGCCCCATAGCAGTGATGTCAGCTGCTCAGCAGCTTGGCCTCGTGGAGCTGCAGGAATTGGGAATTGCAGGGCAGAGATTTGGTGGTGGGATTAAAACCTTGCAAGGAATGGCTGCAAAAGGCCGTGCTTCCAAACTGTGAGCCTCCCAAGGAGGGTAGGTGCTACTGAACAGCAAGTGGTAGCGAATGGGATTTCTGATATTGTCTTAGAAATGGAGCAGAGCACAGAAACAACTACATCTGATAAATACCCACCAGAAATCTGTTTGAAAAACTAAACTGCAAAGCGACCGAAGCCTGAAGAAGCGCAGCACGATGGCACTGAACTTCTGCCCGTGCTTCCTTTATTGAGGTGAGCAGGAAAGCAGTGAGCACAGATTTTCACTGCGGCCTGAAATAATTTCAGTAAAGTTTTGCAGCGCTTTCTTGAGCTGAAGAATGAATTGCTCTTTCATCCTGGGTGAAGTTGGAGCCCTCTGATGTGCTTTATAATTTCCTCGAAGCTGAAAGATAGAAGACGTTCAGCACGCGCGTTTAATGACATCTCCTGTTAGGGGAAGAGAGCTGAACAAAATTGCTGAGCAGATGGAAAATACTTCCAGTTTTGGCTGTGATGGAAGTTGAGATATTTACGTGTGTGTAGATTTTAGTTGGAAGGAGATTCAGGGTTGATGGAAGGCTCGCTGCTCCCGTTGGGAAGGTTCCCATTGCGAGGAGCTCAAAGCGAGCCCCCAGCAGACCCAGAGTCTGGAAAGAAAAACGTGATTTCCCCTGTAAGGGATCAGCACTTAGCTTGAATTTGGTGTAACTGTGGTATTTTCTGGGCCACAGAAATAGAAAAGCTGTACTTACACCAAATCTTACAAACTACACGGCCAGGTTCGCAGCCATCAGGGCTGATAAATAGGTGATTAGGTATTCTGAGGGGAAGTATTTTCAGGTGGTGGTTAACATCTCTTTCACTGATGAATTGGACAGTGAAAACATCGTTCTCTTTTATGATATTTAATTACTTATTGGTTTTTCACAGAATAAACAGGGCAGGTAATGGCCGCAGGCTCCATGCATGCCACACTGGGCTTCTTGTCCTGAATTCTGGAGGCTGAGAAACTCCAACTCCGACTTCCATAGGAATCACTTTTTAAATCATCTTTTTTTTTTATTAATGTAAATCATTTTTTGGCTTCGAGTGCCTAAAACATTTCTCAGGAGGCTCTGTACCCGTTCTGCTTTGTTCCCCCTATTTTTAAGTCGCGGCTCAGTGTGAGGTTCCAAATCCAGCTGCCACATTTGTGGCTGCTGATGTGATAAAGAATCCAAGGGCTCTGTCAGTGTGTGGTGTTGGAAGATCCAACTGGAAAAGTGCCGTATCTGAAAACATAACTCAAATCCATTGAAAAATAGAAGGGTGTCCATGGTGGATGGGGGGAGCTGCCGCTGTCCCAGGCGATTCGGGGCATCATCTGTTAATGGTGAGCAGTGCTGGTTCAGAACATCCTTTGTAAACCATCCACGTGAGTTGAGGTGTTGGATTTGGAAAGAATCACGCTGTCCTTTTCAAGGGGGCTTGCTTCAAAACTGCAGGTTGTTTGAGCAAAGCTGGCAGCGCCGATTATTGGCTGTATATTATTGCTGCAGTCTGTTGTATGTGATTTGTTGTATATTTTTTGTTGTTAATTATTAATTGTATATTATTAGCTGTGTGCGCTCTGTGAGGGGCTCAGAAAGAAACTCAAATTTGCAGGTATCTCAGTGTGTCGCTTCATTTAAATGATTATTTGGGGTATTTTTTGTGTGGGGGGGGGAAAAAGTGGGGAAAGTAAGACTTTGTTTTCTGTTTGTACGCTCAGGGTTTTAATGGATGTAACACAGAACTGCTCTAAACTCGAAATTTTATTTTCCAGTTCTTCTGTTTTTTAATATCTATATATTTTTAAATGTTGGGGTAAAAGTGGGAACTGCTGATCCCGAAGATTTTTGAGCTGTCATTATATGGACATATTTGAGTTCTTTCAGTGCTTTGGACTAAATGAAGTGGCACAGTGAACACGGTGGGAAATCATTGTTGGAGCAGCAAAGTGCGAGCTTTGGCATTCCTGATTTCTGATCAGCCTTGGCAACCTGGTGAGGAATTCATAGTGGGAAAGTAGATTTACCGCATCCTAAAACAGCTCAGTTTCTGTACAAGTGACCTCACAACACTGAGAAATTCTGTTCAGCATGGCCTTGATATGGCCGAGGGTTGGATTTGCTCTGAGACATTGCGTAGGGCTGGGGTGGAAGCCGCTTCTCTTGGTGAAATACTTTGCTGACCCTTTTTTTCTTCAGATTGAACGGATATTGTTACGGAGCTCCTGGGGGAGAGCTGGGAAAGGAGAAGTGAGCGGTGCAGAATGTGTCCCAGTGTGGGGAAAAATGAGATGCCAACCACTCTGAGTGCATTGCATGAAACGTAGCAGCTGGATTCATCATTTACAGCAATGCAGAGCAGTGGTGAACCTCATGCCAGGCCAGCTCACACCTGAGCAAAGCCAAACTTTGGATTGCCGCATCCCATCTGGATCCCAACCATTGGAATAGGTTCTGTATTGTGCTGTGTGCCCTGCGTGCTGACCTGAACATCCTGTTTCTGTGCCTGTGATGGCAGGAGCTGGGCTGTGAGGGAGATCCATGTCCCCATAGGCTTTGCTGTGGGGATGCACACGGTGCTGTGCCGACCCAAAGCACGGAGCTGCCAGCATCTGTGTGCATCCAGTGCTGCTGCAGTGCTGGTGGTGTGGGAGTTATTTCTGGGTTTTATGGGGGGAGGGAAAAAAAAGAAAAAAGGAAAAAGGAAAAAGGAAAAAGGAAAAAGAAAAAAATCCTCTGCATTATTGGTTTCAGTTTACAAAGATCAGTGTAATTCTGTAGTTTAATAGCAAAATGAAAAAGAAAATACTGAGAAGTATCAAGTGTTGCTTCGGTAGCTGCCTCTAATCCGGGATTAGGTGAGCTGATGAGTGCTCTCAATAATTCCAAGTAATTCACAGACAGCACTGCAGCATCCAAATCCTAGTAGACTCTGCCCACCGCCGTGTCTCAGCGCGCTGCAAACCCAGCAGAGCTCAGACGTTGCTGTCTGTGCGTGCAGGAGTGCCTCACTGCTCCCCAGAGGCCCGAAGTCAGTGCTGGTAACCTCAGCACTAAGTGTCCTCCTCAGTCCTATGGGGAATTGTCCTCCAGCCGGGAGCAGCCGACGGTGCAGGCATGGGGGAGAGGATTGGGCTGTAGTGGCCGTAACCTGGGCACAGCACTTTGTTTTAACGAGCCCAGCATTCTGCAGGATGTCCAAAATGGGTTTGTTTTATTTCTTTATTTATTTAAAATGTGTTTTGACAACTTTAGCAAAAAAATACAGCTCAGAAATAAAAAAATAAAAAATAAATAATAATAATAATAATTTAAAAAAAAGCAGCATATGAGCTGCCTAATAATATCCGTGTGTTTGGAGATGAGTCTGTCAATCCTCTCGGTCGGATTTTATCCAACATTAGAGGTGGCATTTCAGAAGCAAAGCCGGATCAGAGCCGGGATCTGAAAGCAGATCTCTCTCAGATCGAGCACGGCAATCTGGCCCTGACACTGAGATATTTAAGAATCTGCCATCAGAGCTGAATGCGGCCGTCTGCCTCTCAGTGCTGTTAATCACGGATAAAAGGAATCAACCACAGGCAAACCGACATGGAACAAAAGAGCAAATCGCAGCGCGGTGGCTGCAGGAAAGCCGGCAGAAAGGCAGCAGTGCTGCGGCTGTGGTTGAGCACAAATCAGCACTGCGGAGGAGCTCTGATGGCATTAATGAATGTGGGACTTCTCTGGGAAAACCAATCCCTGCACTTTGTTTTCTGAAGCCTCACAGTCACACTGGGAGCAGTTCAGGTCCATCCTTGTGCTGTTCTGGGTTAAGCTCTGCTCTTCTTTCTGAGCTCTGACTGCAGCCCTGCCCAGCACAGGGCTGCGGCTCCAGCATTGCCATGGTTTATTATTCCTGCAACTCTGCTTCAAATTGCTGGAGTTAAATGTGGGAAATTAAGACTCAGACTGTGGGATAAAAGTCCCACCAGCACTGCTGCTTTCGGTACCCAATGGGCATGAGAAAAGGTGGAATCTGGGGAAATTGTGGATAAAACAGGTGAGGTTGTATTGAGCCATCTCACCGTGTGCTGGGCAGCAGGGCAGGAGCTCAGGAGCCTTTTTTCCCTTCTGTTCACCTGGGCTGATAATTGCATTAAGGCAGAAGAAGGGATGTGGACAGAAGTAACCGTAAGTTGCTTTTTTTCAGGTCAAAGTTAAACAAAATGTTGTAGAATTTATTTTGGCAAGTTAAAAAATGGGGAGGGGGTGAAACAGATTGGAGACAGGAAAAAAATATTGAAAGCATTCTTTCTGAAGGCTGACGTGAAACTTTCTAATGCCTTCCTTTTTTTTTTTTAATACGAGATGTTTGGCAAAGCAATGAATTGCTTTCTGTATTGCAAGATTTTCTTTCATTTTCTCTTTTTTTTTTTAAACTTCTGGTGAGAGGAAGGGAGGACTGAACATTTTCAGCCTGCTCTGTGTAAGCACTGCAGCAGCTGGACTGCAGCAGGCTGAACGCATAAGCATGAGGTTCATTTGCTTGGATATAACCATTCCTCAGGGAGCTCAGGAGCAGGGCTGTGGTCTCAGGTGTATTTGTGCAGGTGAAGAGCACATCCCTAGGAGAGCAGGGTCAGAAGAGCAAGCTGATGGGAGCTGATAGGCACCTTTGCTCAGCACTGTGAGATACAGAGCGAGGGCTCCTGCAGTTGAGCACAGCAATGTCCACCCACACTGATTCATAGAGGACCACGTCCCGTTTGCATTGCTCTCATGTTGTGCTGTGTTCTGTTGTGCTGTGTCGTGTTGTGTTGTGAAGAGCTCCCATGCAATATTGCACCTGATTGCTTCCAGCACCCTTCACATGGGTGAGATAAATGTGAGGGTTTGAGCAATGAATTGTGAGGTCAGTGCAAATATTACCATCCAGGGGATATCTGGAAATGCTTTTCTCTGCCCTGGTTATCTGTTATTGCTCCTTTTCTAGCACACTGGGAGAATCCAGCAGAGAAGCCTCTAGCTCTTGCTGAGTGATGTGTAATTCCCAAAGCCATTTTCTAGTGATGTCTGTGAAAATATATATAGGTTTGGTGTTAGGAGCTGGCTAACACAGTAAACACTCAGTATTTTCCATCTTCCTTCGACATAACTTCATGTTTTGAGTGATTCCTGGCTTCTTTTCTCTCATTTCTCTTGGCCACAGGGCAGTTCAGAAGAGCACTGCGTTACCACTTGTAGATATTTCACACAGGTTTTCAGATCAGGGCTGGGACCCACTTAAGTAACTAAAAGGGTGGGGAGAAGGGTGGGTTCTCCCAAAATATCCCCTCCAATCTCCCCAACGTGGACTGGTGTTCAAACCTCCTCCAGCTGCAGTTGTCACGGCCGCGGCATTGATGCGCGTCGCTCCGTAAGCGGGGATGGCTTTTTCTGAAGGAAGGACAAACAGCTTCCCAGGACTTTTTGTAAAGCAGAACTGAAATCCCCATTAAAAAAATGCTATGATAGGAAATTTGCAAACGCGTATGCTAATTTGTTCTGTGAAATTCAAGCAGCAGCCTCACCGTGACCTTCAGGTTTGGATTTGCGCGTTCAGGTCTCGCTTTATAAGTTCTGAAACTTGCTGTTCGTGTGGTTGCTTGGCTGATTTCTGCAGGAAAGATTGGAATTAGGAGTGTGTGTGTGCCCTGTAACTCCTATAACCCTGCCTCTTATTCTGTGCATTTTTTTAAATGCAACTCATCTTTAAGCATTTGCTCCCCATTTGCCTTTGGATATTTTTCCTAACCATCTCAAAAGCTACATGATAGTTATTGGTTAATTCTTGCTGATTGCCTTTTTTTTTTAACTGGGATTTCACCCGTGGAAGTTGGATTTTGGCTGAATGAGGCTTTCATAGTCGCTTCTAGAACAAGAGCAGGGCTCTGTCACTTAGAGAGCACAGGTGCCTGCACACCTACATGGCAAACCAGCGCGCTGTTGTGTAAGCACCCAAAGGTCAAAGCCTTAATAAAAACATCTCCTCTTTTACAAGGCAGAAATGCATGCGGTGTGTTCGTGGTTACCCAAACAGGGTGTTCTGTGACAGATTAATCTGAAGCCAAATGAGCAGTGGTGGTGCTTTCTTGTGGGAAGCTCTTGCACACAGAGCTCATCACCAGCACATCATTGCGTTGCGCGTGCATAGGAAGGCCTGGTGCTCTGACTTGCTTTTATTCCTGTGGCTGAAAGAGGAGAAATATGAAAAATTCTCCCAAAATAGAAAGTGAGTAATGTTGATGCAACACAATGGTGAGAAGTCTGAAGCAAATGTTTTCTTTTTGTTGCTTTTTTGGCTACGAAATGTTTGCATGAGTTGGTGCATATATTTGGTTTCACCCTCCTGTCTGTTTTGCTCAAAACCTTTTCTTGACAGCTATGCCAACAGTTCATTTTGTTCCTTTGGTGACTAATTAGTGGGGGAGCTGATGTTGGAGGGTTTCTGTAACAGCAGAGGACAATGCTGGGCAGTTTGGACCAGCCCTTCCATGTGCTTCCCATAAGCAGATTGTTTCTAGTTTGCTCGATGGCACTGAGATCCTCCTCTGAGGGACAGGAAAGCTTGCCAGAAGTTGGTCGGGTTGGTTTAACCTCGTTGCAATAAATTACAGAGCAATCATAAATGATGAGAAGGAGTTTGATGAAGTGGGTGAGGAACAATTGATGGGTTATTTTAGTTGAAATGACTTCGAGCCCAATCCAACTCCCACTGATGTCAATTAAATCGTCGTTGGATCAGGGCCCAAGTGAGTCAAATTCAATTATGCCTGAACTGTAAACATTTAAAAGCACATTATAACAAAGTAGTTTAACGCTTACATTTCGTGAATGGTTTTGTTTTAATGCAACCCCACAGCGATCACTCTTTATTTGTACAGCTCTGAAGAAACCCTTTTCTTTGACTGCTATGAGAGAAGTCACTGCAGTTGGTTCTGCAAATATATTTCTGCCCTTTGGAGACTTATGTGAGAAGAGACAACAAAGATGATAGAAAAGAAATAGTAAAGATTGTGGGGCTTTTTATTCCTAATTGAGTTTGGAGAGCTTCTTTGTGCACGTATCAGCTCTTAAGCTGCTGAAATGCGTGCACGATCCAATCTCCAAACTGAAATTGTTATGGAGATTCATCTCTGTCTCAGCAAAACGAAGCAAAGCATCCAAAATCTTATTTTAAAAGTGAATATAAATAAAAAGACAGATTTATAAATACATTCAAGTTGAACAACATACGGTGTTGTTTGCAGGAAATGAGAGAGATACTTTAATTTGTGGCTCACAAGCCTGTGCTAAGAGAATTACTGTATTTCTTACGAATTTGGGATTGATCCTTTAGGACTGACCCTTCTCATTCTGTCCTCGTATTTCCCCTCAGCTCCCTTCCAGCCCAACGAGGCCTTTCCCCCATTAGGGCAGCTCAGTGGCAGCTAAGTGCCATCTCTGGAGGTTTCTCATGAGCTTTGGACGTTGCAAACTGTGTGTCCAGCAGGGAATAGCTGCTAGGTGGGGTCATTGCTGGCTGTCTCAGGGAACTAAATCTGTCCCCACAGCAAATGATCTCCCACTCAGCGCCAGGCGCTGAAAGGGCTTTGCAGGAGTTGGAGTTGGTCTGTTCTGTTTTCTGCCTTCGTTGCACAGCTGTGTTTAAAATGAAAGACAGAGCCTGATCCTTGTTTAAATAAGGAGCGTTGCTCTGGCTCTGTGAAAGTCTTTGGTGGATGGAAACGCTGGGTGCAACGAAAGGACAGAAAATGGGACGTGGGTGTGGGATGGCTCCACCATTATCCATCGCCCAGGTAAGCATGGGCCTGCAATGGACCCGATGCCCAGCAAAGATCATGGGAGACCTCAGTGTGTCCGGGTGGGATCAGCAGGGTGGGATTTCCCACCCTCCTGCACAGTGCAGCCCCATGGCTTTTCCTGGTGTGGGGCAGGGAAGTGCAGCCACGAGCCAGAGCTTCTGCGTGTCCTTCTGCCTCCCCCCAAGCCTTCTCCAGCCTTTCCCTTCCCAGAAACACATCTGAAGACACGAGCGGATGATGCCAAGGGAACGGATCCTGCTTTGTTCAGGATCACCTGAATCTTATCTCAGTGCTTGGGTGGGGTTTTGTAGCAAAACTTTTTCCACTGCAGCAAGTGATAGAAATGAAAGAGATGCGTGTGGTTGCATGCATGGCCAGCACAGGCTGCATGAATGCCTCCAGATCTGGTTAGCTGCCTACGTGGGCTTTGTTTTCACTTTGGCAAATCTTATTTAACAAATTAAATAACTTTTTTTGTGTGTGTGCTGTTGCAGTTTTCATGTTTTCACCTTTTTTATATCCTCTTCTGTCTTCCAGGCTTTTCTGTTAATAGCGAGATCAATTAATTGCTCCCATTTACACTTTCCAAAGAGCTCACAGCCATGAAACAGACCAATTCAATAGTGTTAGTATGAGAAAAAAATGGAATAGAACTGCCATTAATGCAGGGATTTTATGGCACGTGCTTCATTTAAGGAAAAAATAGTGCCTGTTTTCTTTCCCACAAGTAAATGAAGATGCAGCTACGAAAGCAGTGCAGAACACTTGAGAGCTGCAGTCAAATCCCTGTGGCTTTGTGGTGTTTGGGGGAGAAGGCAACGATTCTCGTTCTGACTTTGTCACTGCCTGGTGATCCGTGCCTTATTTTCTCCCTTTTTAACATCAGCACGATGAGACATGTCACAACTTGTAATAATGCACTAAAATCAGTTGACAGCAATTTGGAAACTGAGCATTACCTGATGTATTCACAGATATCAGCTGCTCAGGACAGCTTAGGCACGATGCATTTGACTCATATTAACTCAGCTGTGATCTTAACCTCATCTTCCGCAGAAAAGAAAAGGAAAAAGTGATGCTTTTATCTGCTGATTGCATTACTCTGCCTCTGAGGATGTACCTGCAAAATAGAAACGATGCTCCACTGTATGAAATTACAGGACACCAAAAGCACTGCCATTCATCACAGTGCATTGACAGAGACTTTGGTTGAAGAAAAACATTTCCTGGAGAGGAATTATCTTGAGAAAACTCTGATATTTCTTAACAAGCAGAGCTGCTGCCGAGTTTCTGAGTAGCTCTGCAATGTTTGCTGACGATTTAGCAGGATGTAACTCAATTGCTCTGAAACCAGTCGTCCCCACTTGGTATCCTCTGAATAATTCCTACCAATAGGGAAACTAATGGAATAGCTGCTGCTGCCTGTTGCTGCTTAGTTAATTAATTGGAAATAAAAAACACCAAAAACATCCAGAGGAAACTGTGCCCAGCACCTGGCCTTAAGGTGGCTTAAAATGTATTCCTTTAATTCTTTTAGTCCCAAAATGTTTGTTTTCCCCAAAGCCAGCAATGAGTCTTTTCCCTCCTGTAGTTGCTGCCAGCATTGGAAACGATTGCCTGGCTGTTGACAAAACTTAAGTGTGTGAAAAGTGATTACTTTGGTTAAACTGGAGAGAAAATTCAACGCTTCATGAGGTTCCCTCCTTCGTTCAGATGTCTCACTTTTTACAGTGATCAGTAAACACTGAGGCTTACACATTTCAAACTAATGTCCAAACGTTGCCTTTCTCATTGCCTCCCGATTTCCCCACTGTCCCCACATGTTATTTACTGCTTGAAGTCAGGAGAAGGTTTGGGCGTGTAGGAAAAGAAAAGGAATTGCATCAGACTGCAAATGTGTGACCGTTTTCTGCTGAGCATTCATTTATCTGGCAGCTCGGGACACGTCTGTGAGCAGGGACACCTGAATGGAGCTGGGTTTTGCAAAGCCGTGGGGCAGCCAAGGATTTTGCTGCATGGCTTGGCTACCTTCCCCCAGCCCCATCCCATGCTCACCATTGGTGGCTGAATACCTATCTTTCCCGTTAGTTACATGGAAACAGTGGCTTGTTACACACTTGCAAAGTGTTGTAAAATCTTTTGCTAAGAAATGCAGGGGAAGTCCAAAGTAATGTATAGCCAGTGGGGATTGCAACATTGACTTGCGTGCACTTAACTGTGCTCTTCGTGAGGATTAACTAAGCATGCACAGAAAGTCTCTATTACTTTCCCTTTCAGAGAGAAGTCTACAGGATGGAAGAGGTTTCCATACAAATCATATTTAGACGTTAAGTCAAAGCTGCTTGTATTACTTTGTAGGGATTTCAGTCATTCATTAGCAAGTTGTATCTATCCTTTCACCTTCTCTTACACACTTTTTTCCATTCTGTCCATGTCATGCAGTGTTTTCAGGTATACTCTTTCATTCTATTCCTTTTTTCTCTCCTCAAACTCATTCTTTCTGGCTCCCCTCTGCACAAACCTCATCTGATGTTTGAGTTCAGGTCGAACTTTTGAACCCATGACGTCAGGTTGGTTTGGAATTAGGCAAAACCAGTTTGCCCATCCCTTGTTGTAAAAGGGTTAATCCTCTAAACTATTGAGAGGCAAGGGCAGGGAATTATGAAAGGAGCCCCTGTTTTATAAGCATTTGTATTGCCAGTGCTTGAATACCTATAATAAGTAGGTTGCTTCTGTGATTAATGACTGCGTTTTACATGCTGACGACGGATGATATGCCTTATTGTAAAAGCCATTATTTTTTATTTGGTCTCTTTACCAAAGCAGTGCTGGAAATGAGATGTTAACGTGTTGGTGGGAGTATGTTTTCTTCTCAACAACTCAGTGGGAAGTGACCCCCGCGGAGTTAAAAATAAACGATAAGATGTGCTTTTCCTTCCTCCTCCCTGTGATGCGTGGAAGAGGCACGAGGCGGATGTGCAAGCAGAGCATGGTTTTAATGCAGGACTTTTTATTTTCAGCAGAGATTTTTTTGCTTCCTGAAGGCTGGAATGGGGTAGGGATGCATTGTCAGACTGAGGCTTTATGAATTTAGAAGGGTCTTAAAGTCAGTCTCGCTTTGTTTTACTGACTCATAGCTTAGTGAGAACACTGACAATGTAAAGTCTCTTATGCTGTGTGCAGAAAGAGCATGGGAATAATAAATCTGTGGTGTTTCACCCCAGCAGTGCCGCATAAGGGAATCTGGCAATGCTGGTGTTTGAGAACCACCAGAGATATTCCCCTCAGACCTCTTTCCTTTGTCTGTCTCTGTATTGGCAGCCAGAGCTTTGCTTGAATATCTTTCCTGATATTCTTAGAAGTCTTAGATCTTTAAAAAGTAAAAAATACGAATTTGATTTTAAAAAATGGTGCTTTGTATACGTCTGTTATTGGAGGAGTTCCCATGGAAACACTGCAGCTTGCACAACAACAGGATACACGCATTGCTTCACTATTAACATATATATTAATGGCACATTAAGGAGTTTCGTAATCGTATGACACAAAAGAGTGCTCATGCAATCTATTAATGGGAAATAGGTTTAGCTAGGTGTGAGATAATAACACCTCTGCCTCCCCTTTGTGGCTTCCGTTTGAGTGCTTTCCAGACCATACAACAGCTTTGTGTGGTAGATGTTATCATCCTCATTTTGCATGTGGGGAAAAAAACAGAAGTCCGGTGAGAGCTGGGGATCTGCTGGAGATGGAGCATCAAAGCTGTGCCAGGGCTGGGAATGCTATGCCAGAGTCCTCTTCCCCTTCATCTGTATCTCAGTGATCAAACTTTGATTCTTCTGGTTCTGGATGAGTCAAGTGAGATTAAGTAGAGACGGTGGGAATGAGACAATCTCCCATTATCCCGGAGCTGATGCTAACACTGGCGCGGATCGTACGCCCACATGTGTGGAGGGAAGAAAGCACTGCATTGTCTTTGTGTATTGACTTCTCTGATTGGTATTTAAATGAGGTTATCACAGGCTGTGGAACACGGCAGTGCTGCATTCCATAGGAAAATCAGAGGTAAACAGATGTGCTGATGAAAACCAGAGATGGGCGATAACTGGAGCTTGGACTCAAATCCCTCCAAGCTGAGGGTGAGGGAGGGTCTCCTATGCACATCTCTGGTCTGGGGGTGTGTCTGTAGTTCTGGATTGGAGGTGTCTGAAATGGATGTCCTGAGCTTTCTGTCTGTAATAGCATTAAAGCTAGCAGAATCGGAGCACCGGTAGAAACCTAATTTGAACTCCTATGATTAATTCGGGCCAATCTCCACCCTAAGTCTAATCTATATCTGTCTGGAGATATAAAACAGTGTCTCCTTGGCTGACTTCCTATCAGAACAGAAAAAAACCCAGCACAATGGTGTCTGGCATGAGTGAGGGAGCGTGTTCTCTGGAGACCAGAACTTTTGGGAGCTCACCAACTGGAATTTCTGGCTCATCCATCTAACAGTGCTGTGCATAGGCTGCCTGGTACATGAGAGGAGACCTTGTCATCACTTTTCTGACATGTAAACGGTTGCATGCAGCCCAAGTGCTTTGCAACTCCAAGGCCAACATTTTTCTCATGGAACTACTTACTCTGGGTGCGTCCATTTTGAGGCTGCCCATCCTCGAGACATTTTGTTGCTTGCTTTTTTGAGATGAGATGAATGGAAATAGGAGGTAAACCTGTTCGTGCTTCAGCTAGAAAGAAAACAAACAAAAACTGAAGTGAATGGGCTGAGTCTTAACAACTCTACCTCAATCTAGTATTGCATTGGGAGCTATTCCTATGTCTGAGCTGTGGGTCTGGTGCAGACTTATTGTTTAGCCCCTGTTTCCCCTCTCCAGACCAACTCCATGGCTGCCTCTCTGGCTCTTCCCATGCTTTTATCCACAGGCTGTACTTCAAGGTGAAAATACATGTGTAATGCTGCAGCCTGACATTGTCTTTCCATGATGTCTGTAGCAGTGAATGCAGTTTTCCTTGTCCTCACTGACTCCTGGACCACAGAGCAGGCTGATTAAGTCCAGATGTTGAATTGAGTATAGTATCAGGCTGCCTGGAGACCAGGGATAACCACTGAGAATGTCCAGAGTCCATCTTGGACTGTCCCAGCTGCAGGCAGAGGTGGTGAATAAGCCATACATCTGAAGGTTCTTGCAGTGACTTCAGTATAATGTAGACAGTCCTACAGAAGTTGAGGGAGCTGCTTTGGGGGCTGGAAGTGCAGCCATACTTTTCCCCCATCCAAAAAGTGAAAGCTGAGCTCTCCTTGATTCATTCTATCTGGGTAAGGTTCTGTCCATGGGGCAACCTGGGTATGCTGCTGTTTGAACTGGAGGGAATAAAGTAAGCAATGCCACGCAGCAAAGCTGTGGCAAAGCCTTTGTCAGCTTCTTCAACCCAAAAAATCACATTTGGATGAAATCCTTTTTCCGAGGTGTTGGAATAATACTGGGTGGACATTATGTTCAGCTTTATTCCATCAGTGTTTCTCCTTTCAACTAGCCACCAGCGTGGGGTGAAATTGCTGAAGTGGCAGACACAAAGGATAGACAGGTTGAATGCAGCTTGCTCATGTATCTTTCCAGTCTATCTAAACTGCATTGTTAGTGCAGCTGTTCAGCCAAATCGTCCACAGGGTTTATTTTTGTGTGTAGAGGAAACAGAGATGAGCTTTCTCTCCGTGAGGGCAGATGGAAGATCAAAGAATCATACACACAGCTCCAGTGAGACCAGCCTCTCTGCTAAATGTGTCCTGATGGGAGCAAGATTATTAATAGTGACCCTTGAGATAAGCCAAGATTCTAAGAGGCAAAGGCTCTGCCACAGCATGACAGGTGCCTTTCAGGTTAGCACTGGTACTTGCTGAAGTCCTCGTTTCACTTTGGTGTGGAGGAATAGAGGAAGGAGTCTGCTTTTGAAAGGCTGATCTACTGTTCTCCTGAAGAAGGGTAATGCATCTTCCAAAAGATCAAGCGTGCAAAATGTAAGCAGTTTGGTGTTTAGAAGCCATTAAACTCTCTCCCTTCCCACGTGTCACTCACCAGAATGTTTTCAAGGCTCGGAGCAGGAAGAGGTGGTAATGTTTATGGCAAGGTTTCTGCTGGAGCTCGCACAAGGGTGGGCTTGAGAAATCTGAAGAGTGCTTTTGTGTGCAGGGCTAGTCTGCTGTCCAAGGCTAGTGTTTGCTTATGGATGTTGTGATAATAATTAACAGAGCAGGAAGTAAAGGACTGAATGATTTATGCACGCACGGCATTATGCATTTAAACTTGGACAGAAACTGAAATCCTGAGAGGAGGCAGATTTATTTATCAAACGTGTAAGAACCTAAGAATGGTCATAACGTGTCAGACCAAAATCTTTCCAGACTAATATCTTGGACAGCATCCAGCAAGAGATACTTGGGGATAAGGAGCAGAACATGGCTTACCCTTCCATTAAACTGCCCTCTCACTCTGATTATGTTTCTAGACTTAAGTCCAACTGTTGTCTTTGACCGGTGACACCATCTGTACCGAGTTTGGGATTTGGCCTCCTGCAGTTCTCCCCAATGTCCTGAGCTGTCTGGTCATCTGGCTGCCATCATTAAAGACGAATACATTGCAGCTCCAATTCGGACACCCAGAGAGCTGGGTCACCTTGGTGCAGTGCTTCTCCTCCATCCCTGAGACCAGAGACTGCCTGTAAATCCATTTCTCCTTGCTATTTGATTCTGTAATCTTTTGGCTACGTTGCTTTCTAAATTCAGGTCCAGTGAGTGATGAGCTCTGGAGTTCAGTCTTATCATCCGTAATGGAGGAAACACTTGGCTGAAGTGTTTGACATGACTTAGTTCAAAAGCAAGAGCTTCAAATTGATATTGGCTTAATGGAGCCAAAGTGTCCCTCGATGCAGATATGGTAAATGAGCTGGTGGCTTGTATCCCAGTAACTCTCCTGCATCATCTGAGCTCTGTGGTTTATAGAGATGCGCTTATGTTTATTTCCCTGGAACTAATGTGGCCTGGTCTTAAAACTCCCTCAGAGTCCCAACAGAAAGGGTCTGGAACGGAGATTCCCATCCAGACCTACCCATTGCTTGGAGCAGTTTCCAGTTATGATGGCCTTGGGCCCATCCATTTTAAAAGGAGTGGGAAGATTGGTCTGCTTGTGTTCAGAGCAACCTCTTTCCTGCACGGTAGGACTTCAAGGGTCATCTGCTAAAGATGTGGAATCGCACACACTTTCCTGTAGCCTCAGACAAAGAGTGGGACCTCTCTGAGCCATGCCTGGTTTCCTGAAGAGGTGAATATGAGTCAAGGAGAATTCATTCCAAAAGGCAGGCTGCCCTGAGAGTGCGTGAGGCAGGATAATTCAAAATAGAAAAGTGGTGCTTGTTCTTCTGATTCATCCTCCACCAATTATGCCAGAGCAATTTTACATTTGCTACAGAGGATTTCTTGAGCACAGGCCAAAGAGATTCTTTAAATGTTTCACTTGAAAAATAATAATAATAATAATAATTCTCTTTTACTTACAAATTTTCCTCTTCAGTGTGGATCTGACGGGGTCCTGGTCCTTACAGCAGGCAGTGGGATGAGTCCTCACTCAGGGAAGCTCTTGGGCTCATCATGTCCTTATGAGCAATTATTTTCTGTGTGCAAGGTGCCGTAAAGTTGTACAGAAGCACAATACAAATATCAAATGTCGTTATTAAGTAAAGATTAATTCTCTTTCTGGTTAGTTTTTTTTTTTTTTAATTTTTTTTTGTGAAGGCCTCCGGCATGCATACCTCAGACACACTCAAACTTATTAACTACTGTTATTATGTAAAAGTTATACTGAAACATTATGTTGATGAATTGCTAATGGAGACAGGTATGAAACGGAAACCTGGATCTCACAGCTCCAACTGCTCAGATAATTTCCCTTGTGGTTTTGGAACTAAAGGACTGAATTCAACCACAGACCCAAGTGCCCACAGCTGGGGAAGCACAGCTGCAGATTTGTCCACCTCTGCTCTCTGCTGGGTACCTCCATAGCGAGAGGTGCCTTGGGGAAAAGCCCTTTCCAGCTACAGCATGTTTTATTTAGTATTACAATGGGTGACGTTCACAGACATCAGGGTTTTTGTTTGCAACACACTTAGATGAAAACACAACCCCTCAAAAATGTGGTTGAACAGGGAAGTGACTTTAGCTAATGTGTCAGGGAAGGCAAAATAAAATGCCTGAGTGAGCTTTCATCTTGTCTTAGCTCATCACTGAAGGTTTCGGTTCTTACAGAATCGTTCCTTAACTTGAGAACCCTATAAAGGATCATTTTTGCTTCACTAGAATTAGCTGCACTAATTTTTGCTTGTTTTCCTCCTGTGGACTCATGCAGGTGAAGTTCTGGCTCCATGGAGTCTGATGGCTGCTTTGCCATGGATATCAGTTGGTCTGCATTTCTCTTTGAGGGAGGGAAGCCATTGGCTGCCCAGCCTTCCTGCTGTGTAGCTGAGTTGCATTTACCTTTGGCAAGACTTGTGGTCCTGGTCAGGTTAATAAGGTTTATTGAATGGGACTGGAAATAGAATATAGGGTGAGCTGTGCCTGCAGCCTCTGATTCTTTCCTCCAGGGAACTTTGCTGAACACTCTTTTGGAACACCACCAGTCTTTGTGCTCCAGTGCTGCACTTAGCTTTCCCTGCAGCCTCTATGACACCATTCCCATGGAAATGTTGGCTCTATGCACAAAGCTGAGCTTTGGAGCTGTTTTTGGAAGTTTTCAGAATGTCCCAGAAGTGCCCTTCAGGAGAGCATACAAGTGGGGGTAGCATCTCTGGAAGACCATCTGTGGCAATGTTTTAAAGGCCACACCACACAAAAACACCAACTCAGGTCTGGGAATCTGTCAAGCTGTTGATGCCGTATGCTCAGTTTAATTAGCCCACCTCTTTTCAGGCCATAATTAGCTCAGGTGCAGTCTCATCATGGCTCTGCTTCCCATTCTAGAAACAGCCAAGGGATCTGTGCACAGCACCAAACTGCATGGCATGAACACCACCCAGGTCACCTCTGAACTTCAGATTTGAGCATCCGTCAATGATGGCACACCAGTGAGGAGGTGTTTTTCTCTTCTTCACTTCTCTTTTCATTTCTCTTTACTTCCCAGGGGCTTGCATGGAGCTTGGTGAACCACAGCGTTGATCTCAGGAAGAACCTGATGCATTCTGCTTTCTTGCATTTAATATTCACAATGCAGAGCTTAAGGAGAATGTTAAAAGTAGAACAGTGAGCGTGTAACGATTGAACTTATTCTACTACTCTGCCTCTTTTGCCTCCATTGCTTTGATCAGGGCTTGCTTCTTCCTTTCAATGGGCTGCCCAGCCCTCCAGCAAAAGGGAACTTTCTGAACAAACCCGATTCCTCCTTGGTAGCCTTTTGTTTTGACACTCAGAAGAAGGCAGATTTATAGACTTTCCTAAGTCGTAAGTTCATTTTCTTTTTATTTACCTTTCACTGCAGCCCATTCGGAGTGAGATTTCATTCTGCCTCCGAGCAGGGCTGACCTGCCAAGAGGAGCTGATCCATAAATCTTCCCTTCCTTTTTCTTTCTTTCCAAAACAGAATTAGCTGAGTTTGCCTGGGAGGAAAACTGTTCTGCCATTGCCGGCAGTCAAACAGTGCAATTAATTAGTGCTTTCCCTTTTCTCTTCCCTCTAGTCTCTGTCTGATGGGGTTGAAAGTAAGCCAGGGAGGAGGGGGAAGGGACAAAAGAAGGGAAAATGTTTTGTTTGAAGTATTTATATTTAATTAAAGCGTTTGCTATGTGATACAGCTCAGTAGTGGTGTCCCTTTTGCATCATGTCTAGTGGCCACAAGTTTAATCAAAGCATCCCAGCAGAGGAGCTGGAACTTAGGACTTTCTTGTACAAAACCACGTTTTAAGAGGTCGTCCTCTTTATGACCTCCTGAATCCTAAAACTGTGGCAGCTTCACCGTTGTGCTGCCTTCTCGTATCTCAGCTGGGAACATCAGAACGCTTGCTGTGCTGCTTGGGTAGAGAACAAATTCCTCATTTCGTGGTTCATGTGGGCTGCTGTTTGGGTTTCAAGTACAAAAGAATAGTGGGTCAGAAGTGGAAAAGGTGTTTGTAAAATGATAATGGAAAGTGTGCATTCAGCTGAAACTGTTCTGCAGGGCAGGTCTGAAAAGGAAGATGCTCCATCTCTGCTCCTTCCCATTGTGGAAGACAGAGCATGTCACGACAGTGCTGAGCAGATGAGAGCTGCTTGCCAGCATTTAATTTGCTGAAGATTAGGAAATTATTACAACACTGTGGCAGTCCAGAAATACCATTGAACTCTGGGGGATGTGAAATGGAGATCTAGCCTCAGATTTTGTTGTGTTTGGAAGCCCAAGCTTTATCAGAGTAAGAACTGTAAGGATTGTTTAAGCCATATTAATAGTGCACCTTGACCCAATGGACTGGCTCAGCATCAGCCACCTTTGAACTCTGGAATAACTTATATCCAGAACAAGACTGAACTTGCTCATTTTCTTTGTGATCAGAAGCAATGCAGAGATGAGCTATTCCTGCTTTTTGTCCTCATTGCAGGGAGAGGAGGCTGCTAAAACATTGCCCCTTTCTGACCTCCAGCTTTCTCCACAGAAAGCCTTGAACCCCAGGTTTTTCTCCTAGTGCTGTCCTTGCTCTGTCCTACCCATCCTGTGCCCTTATCACGCCAAGGACAGCAAGCTGAGAAGCCTTCTACATGGCCAGACTGCACTTCAGCTGATGCTTCCATTATTTACAATCATTTCTAAATGCACTCTCATGACTGTTGGGGTCGAGCCATAAGCAAACGCTTCTCTTATGATCATATGTGATAAATAGACAGAAAGCTCTTGGTGTCAGAAGCCTCACCAATCTATTTACCACTTGGAGCTCGCAGCAGCTTAGCAGTAGCAAACCATCACTTGTCCAGAAGTAGAAGAGCAGTTTCAGAAGTGCTGTAAGTAAATAAGAGTTCTGACGTGGGCACCAAAAATAAGCATGCACTGAGCTTTTCTGAGCATTTGGCCAGGTCGCAGTTGCTGACTGCTGAGCAGTTAGGAAAAAGTATCCCCTCTTTCAGGTGCTCAACACTTGAACAACCCCAGGTCATCTGCTTCTCTCATAGCTAGCACTGCTTTGCCCTGCAAAAATAACCAAGGTTGGAACCAGCACCACCTGACCCCTAAGGGACACAAGAAGGTTAAGTCCAGTCCTTTGTGGCACGTAAACTGGAACAGTAGCTGAGGTTGACCCTTTTAGGTCACTTTAGCTGAAAAATGGGAGGAAGTCTGTAGCTGGCTTGTGTTGATGGGTGCAGAAATACCATTGAAGGCAGATCTGGTACTGCGAGGCACGGGAGGCTTTCTCAACCCTGATTTATGCTCTTAGAGCTGACGTTGCGGTGGTAAATCAAGGCAGAATGTTTGCCAAGCTGCTTGGTGATAGTGGAACTGCACAGGCATTGGTTGAATGAAACCCACAGAATGAAAATGCAGATACACTTTCCATAAGCAGTTGTTGGCTTAGCAATTCTGGTCTCATCTCTTGGGTATTTTCTGGATGGTTTAAGTGAAATGGTGAAATAATTTAAATTTAATGGAAGTGGAAATATTTTTTTTTTCTTATTTTTTTTTTTTCGGTGTTGCAAAGATGTGGAGGAGAAAAGCAAGGCTCAAACTGTTCCTACTTTGCTGGTGTAATGGCAAAGTTTTCCAAGCTTGCTTTGCAAGTGGCTGGATTTTGGATGTGAGTGAAGCAGATGCGAGAAGTGCCAGCCAACAAGACACATGGCTCTGATCCACCCCTGCATGGCATTTTACCTGGGACCTGAGTTGTGATCCCACAACTGTTCATGCTGGGGAATATGGAGCAGCAGCAGGCCAGGCTGGCAACACCTTTCTCCTGCTGGTGAAGAGTTACTTGCTAAAATAGACTCATTGAAGCCTATAGATTATTATGTTCATTAGTGGTGATTCATGCTAAGAGTTTCATAATCAGGCCTGCTGGTGTAATATGTTCCTTTCCACAGTACCATTTATCTTAAAGATCTCGGAATACTTCATGTACATTAAGCTTTAATCCATGTTTTACCACCAGCGAGGGCAGGTAAGGAGGATTGTTTCCATTTTGCAAATGAGGAAAACTGAGGTACAGAGTGAGAAAGTGGGCTTGTCCAAGATTCTGGAGGTTGTTTGCAGAACTGTGTGCAATGGCCATCTTTGAATGAGTGTACATTTCCCATGCGTGGCCCCAGAGACCTAAAAGGGATCTTTGCTTTCCTGGGGCTGAGCAGAAACCTGTCTATAGTTGTAAGGTTTGAAGGGAATCAGAAACTCCTGCAGCATCTGGGGATGTTTAAATTTGCCATCCCCAGCCGAAGTGTTGGGGCAGAAGTTCTAGTTTGCTTTTAGGGCTGGTTTCAGCCAGTTGGTATAAGTTGTAGAATTAAGAGGTAGTGAAGAAACACAATTTGGAAGAGAAATCTCTCTACAGCTCCCATTTTCCATCCATATTTCCACTGAAGTAACCTTTGTCTGCTTTCTTCCCTGCCAGGGTCCCCTTCTCTGAGGGCATATCCTCTCATCTCCGTTATCACCAGGCAGCCCTCTGTGGTCCCTCACCTCGTTCCAGCTGCCACCAGCTCCCATGTGCTGCCAGCCCAGACCTCAGCGGCTGCGAGCTCAGAGACGCCAGCCAGCGAGACCCATGGCAGCAGCGAGTCAGAGGCAGAGCAGCCCACACCTCGGTTAAAAAAGCCACGCCGGAGTCGGACCATCTTCACAGAGCTCCAGCTGATGGGCTTGGAGAAGAAATTCCAGAAGCAGAAGTATTTGTCTACACCCGACAGGTAGGAGTGCGCTGGGCTGGGGAGGGAGATCCAAGCAGCCCATCACAGGTCGGGCTCTCCGCTTTCTACCACCAACTGCAGTCCTTTTGCTGTGCAGAATGCACTTGTCTTCATCTGGTTTACTGCTTTATCTGAGCAGTCCATTCAGATGCTCGTTGTTCCCTTTTCTACATTCTGGGATTAACGCTGGCAGCCACTGACCTGAAAGACAGATCACACCTTGTGCACATCTGTAGCTCCCTTCGGTCCATCCTCAACCTGGGGACAGCCAGACATGGCTGAAACTATCTGCAGGCTATAAATATTGCTTAGAAAGGAGCAGGAAAATACTGTTTCCTAAACTAGGAGAAGGACAGGGAGCAAAAGGGTTGAAGCAAGCCTGCTCAGCTGTCCCCATACTGAGTGCTCCCTGGCTGCAGAGTGCTGCTTTCTAACTCCACGGCGATGCCTCTGCTGTTGGCCGAGGACATGGGCAGATGACCTGATTAAATTTCAAGGCTAACTTCTCTTGAGATCAAAGATGACACGAATAGGCTGTATCAATGGAAATGTCACATGGCGATAGATGTGCCTGCTAGCAGGCATCCAGGCTCAGAGATGTACAAGAAGCTGAGCAAAGGCTCTTTCTTCTTTTCTGTTCTTGCTCCAGACCCTTGGGAAAAGATGCAGCCTGGTTTCCTGCTGAGATGCTGAGGTGGATGGCTCTGTCTCTGTGGCAGCTGGGAAGTTGGCTGTAGCTTCAGCTTGCTGCTGAACTAGCTCTCATCTGGCAAACATGGCTAGCAATTCAGTGAGCAGTTAGTGGCCTGTCCATCAGGGAGAGAGCCTGGGATGCATATGTGTGAAGGCTGCCTTGCTCCATCTTGAATTCTGAGGGTATTTGCTTGGTAGCAAATAGACAAACTAAAATAAGGAGAGGTTTTGTTTGTTTTAAATGCTTTGAATGCTACTCTGCAAATTTAAATTACAGGAAAAAGCCTTGTCCTATTCCTATTCAGTTTGTAAACCTAGGGAGGGTTTGAAAGGTTCACCAGACCTTAAACTCCACGGGTGGCAGAATCCCAATATTAAATCGGTTTTGAAGTCAGCACACTCCACTTGTACTGCCTGTCACCAAAGGATCACAGCTAGACCGAATCTCACGAGCAAGTCTGAATGTCTCACACAGCTTTAGATCCTAGTGCTCCTTTAGTGACTCCTCCCAGCGTCACATAAGCAGATTGTTGACACCATTGATGAAGCACTCAGGGCTGGTAAATTAATTTAACAGTATGACTGTTCCTTGGCTTTGTCTGTGTTAGAGCCTGGTGAGCGATTCCTGTCCCTGCACCACTTCCCCTGTTTGTTTCCTTGGGTTTCCAGGCAATGCTGACTACAGTAATGTGTGTGGCAAGAGATGGCAACTGGCTGCAGGTAATCAGAGTGTGATAACATGCATTATGGCAAGCTAGCCAAGCAGTGTTTCTCTCTCTGAACTCATGGCTGGAAACGTGATCGTGAAGCAATGAATTGTGATCTGTGTTCAGTTCTGCAGCTTTTGGCCTAGACACAAGATTGTGCTGGTTAGAGGGCAAACGGAGCACCTGGTTTGTTAGTAGTAAAGGAGAGCAGTGCGATGTGATAATGCCTCTGCCACATTCTCAGACAAACTGGTAATATTTTTAAGTCAATGGGATATCACACAGACATTGTATAGAAGCGTAGGCAGCAGGGAATCTCAAGTGGGGAAAAGCATGAAGCCAGGAGTGTGTATGGGAGCACAGAGCTGGTGTGGGGTGCGTAGGTGTTTGTAAATACACGAGTGAGCCTGACCGCCCGAGGAGCCCAGCTGAAACAGAAATGCTATTATGAACAACTTGGCCTTGACAAGTGTGCTTTCTCCCGTGCAGAAATAGGGAAATATCTGTCAGAAAGCTCATACAGTCCAGAACACCTCGGAATGTGGCTCTGGGTTTGGGCTGTCCCACCTGTGGGGTTTGCGTGACTCTGTGGGGCACTTGCCTGGCGTTGCTGAGGATTTCCAACTCTGCCTGTTGTGCAACTCCATTACAACACTGCCAGATGCATGGTACCATCACCTGTGGGGAAGGATAAAGAGCCAGCCTGAGCTGCATTTGCTTCATATCCTGAGTTTTAATATAGAAATAATGAATGGTTTCAGATGAACTTGCACAGGTTGGAGAAATGCGGAGGATGAATCAGGATTATGGGCTGTCTGCCACACATACCCTTAAGCTAAACACGCAAATAATAAATTCGTTTATAAGCTTAAATTGCCTATAATAGCACAATGCATAAGAAATTAATAGATTTAGATGTACTACTGCTCTTTGAGAAATGAAAAAGTATCATTATCCTCATTATGTAGGTAGTGAAGATGAAATATGATACAAAAAGCAACGCTTTCACAGGCAGACTGATGCCAGGTGTCTTGCTTCTTGCGTGGTTGCTTCAGACACCATGGGCCTATTTTTCAGGAATGCTGTGTAGCAGCAGCTCCCTGCCTCATGCACAAACGTGGAGCATCAGCAGTCAGCATACAGCTGTCCTCTGTTTGAAAAAGAGCAGGCAAGCCTTCAAAACTTTTAGAGCTGGCCATTTGTCCACCAACACGTTGACCATTCTTTCTTCTTCCATAACAGCGACTATCTTTACACCCTGGGAGAAGCAAAGCAATCCTTTCTGGCAGTCCTGCTGCTGTGTGGTTGGCTGCCCTTGGCATCTGGGTGCTTCTCATCCTCTGGCAGCTCCTTGCAGTGTCTGTCTTCTCTTCCAGGCTCGACTTGGCGCAGTCGCTGGGGCTGACCCAGCTCCAGGTGAAGACGTGGTACCAGAACCGCAGGATGAAGTGGAAGAAGATGGTAAGGGGTTTGGTACCATTTCTCTCAGTCCTTACAAACTGCTTTTGAAAGAATGGATTCCGAAGCTGAGTGTAGCGTCAGTGATTTCTGTCTATTTATACTAAATCTTGTCTTCTTCTTGCCGAATTTGCCTACAATTTTCTTAGAAATGTGCTTTTTTTACCTTTAAAAAGCTCATGTTGGAGCATAAGTGGTAGGCTGGAGGTACAACAAGCAGTAGGAAGAATGTGGAGCTGAGGGATGAAAGAACTTAGAACAGAGGGAAGAACCAAACTATGTACCTCTGCATTTTTGGCATAATAATATTAAATGCTAATTTAGAAGCCAAAGTGGAATTGGCAAGAGAACAGACGGTCAGAAGCAATCCTGGCTAAAGTTTGAATGTTCTTACTTGGGCTTTAAATAGATCAAATGCTCATGAAAGGGTCTGAATTGTGCATAAAATCTTTATGTAATGTCGAGGACTGCGTGATCAGATCACTTTTGGGGCTGCTGCAGAAACTGGCTCAGATGGCTCCATCTAAATTCTGAGTGTCCTTGCTGGTATTTTTTGCATTTAGTTTTAGATATATGAGAAAATGATTGAACTCACTCTGTGAATGCAGGGAAATTCTCTGAAGCTGAATGGTGACCGCAGGTCACATCTGAAGTCACATGTCATCCTCTCTCTAAAGGAAGCCTCACAGCAGGGAAGTTCAGGTTGATCTGACTGTTAATCTCTTTGCTCCAGGTGTTGAAAGGTGGGCAGGAAGCTCCAACGAAGCCCAAAGGCCGTCCAAAGAAAAACTCCATTCCCACCTCAGAGGAAATTGAAGCAGAAGAGAAAATGAACAGCCAGGCTCAGAGTCAGGAGGCGGAGGGATCTCAGGCGCCCGAGGAGCCTAAAGTGACAGAGGAGAAGCCAGAAGTCTCTTTGGAGACAGAAGAGTCTCCAGAACATATACCAGAGCCCTCCTCAGAGGAGGCTACGCCATTAAGTTAAAGGGAAAAAGAGAAGGGAAAGGGAAAAAAAAGAAAAAGCAAAGAGAGAAACCAAAACCAAATATATATGTGTGTGTATATATATATATATTTAAATATGTATGTAATTGTTGGTGTGTACATATATATATAAATATATATATATATATGTAGACCTTGTGTATAAGTTGAAAGATTGGTCACTTTGTGCCTTTGGGAATCAGCCATCATGGGCCACGGTGGAACAAAGGCATCCAGTGTGAGCAGTGGCACGTGTTTGCCTTCCCACAGAGAACGATGGAGGCCTGGGTGTATTTCCAGAGAAAACCATGTCCAGAAACCCCAGACAGCTCCTGGCAAATAAAGAAGAAGGCCAGGGCTCCTTTCCTGCAGAGGGAGGCAGATGTGTAGTGGTGCAGCTGTGTTGGAGGGTTCCGTGTGTTCGCTTGGCTTTATCCTTGCCTTTAAAAGTAGTGCAAATGGACTTGGCCTGGTCTTGGATCAGGGACAGCAAAGAAATGGGGAGCTCTGACAGCACCATTTCGACTTGTAACCAGCACTTATTTCTGTTAGGGATGGGCCCAACTTAAACATTCTGGGGGAAGAGTTCAGACACGTGGGTTTGCTTTGGCCCAATACAGAGACCAAAGCTTCTGAAGAGAGACTCATACCCAGGTCAGCACTCAGATCTCGTGTCTCATGGTTATTTGGGTGCCGTGTCTGTGAATTTGCAGCGATCCAGGATAAAACATCGAAGGAGATGAGGGTTTGGATTTGAGTCTGCTCCAAAAGCTTTGGAATGCTTGGATCTGGGATTTTCGCTTTGGGCCCACTTCTAATTTTTCTAGGGTTTTTAATGAACATTTAAATATTTCCAGGGTTTTGGGAGAAGGATGGATTTAAGAAGTTGCTGCGGAAAGTTCGCGTTTGTTTAAGATGTGTGCCAAGAATAGACGTGCATCATGTTTCCTAAAGTCTTGTTAAGGGTGCATTTTGCCCAAAGGCTGCAAGAGATGTATTAATATAACCTTTATTTTTTAATTAAAACTGAAATATATAAACAAACCAGTTGTTGTTGTTTCTCTTTCAGAATGCTGGGCAGAGTTTTCTGGGTCAGGTCGTTTGTTCTAACAAACCCTGGAGAACAGGGGTGTCATCCAGCTTCCTGTAACCCTCCTGGGCAGGAGGCACTGTGCATGCTTCTTGCAGCACCTTGCTGAGGTAGGTGAGGGTGCTGCCCATGGCACCTTGTCACTGTGTGCAGGGCAATGTCTCAGGGTGTTGTTGCTGGTTTGTCACTTCCTCTGCTGCACATCTAGCTAATAAATGGGCATCTCTGACCCTGCCCTGTTTTGGGGGGAAGTGGGGAATGAGAATTCACACACATAGTTCTCACTTGACTCATCCAAGGAGTGTTATACGAGGAGAAAGGGTTTCTTTTTCCCCCATTTCTTGCTCAGTGATGTTTGGAAGACTCTTAGTCCACCTCAGCATCAGCTCTGCATTTTAACACACATTTACATCAGTACTCCATGCATAGCAAAGCTCCCACTGACTTCAACCAGGAGCATTGCTGCACACACTGTGAAGTGCTGACTTAAAACACCGCAATCAACTTTGAAAAGGCTTCTACAGATTTCAGTGCATCTTAAGAAAAAAAGAGAAAACATCCACCAGAGTTGAGCAATGTTCTTTTTAAGAAACATAGAAAATCTCAGGCATGTTACACCATTTAGCATTTGTACCTGGAGGTAGAAATGGGACCGAAGAGTTCCCACTTACCTGCTGTGTTGGAAACACGGTCTGGGAGCTACAAAGAGTTTCCTCTGCCATTAAAACACATGGAGATCGGTTTTGGAAGCATTGTTCTTTCCACAGAGCCCCAACAAATTCGTGACAGGCCCAAAGAGAGGCAGGGATGGCAGAGCAGAATTTTGGCCCTTGTTGGATGGAGTCATGATGCTGTGTGTTGTTTCAGATTCTTTATCTGTGGAAGTCTTTTTTAAAGAAAAACAGCTTTAGTTCAACCGTATCTGTTGGACTTGAAATGGCATTTAATTTTAAAAAGGCCCACGGCCTGTTTATACAAGAATGAGATTAGATGGTCTATGAACTGTGTAATTGTCAGGTATTGTTCTTGGATAGTAGCAACAGCACTATTATCTCAAAATAAAACGTTTCTACAAGTCTTAAGTGTGGTATTACTCAGGATGAAGGGAGCAATTTACTGGAAACAATTTTTCTAATGGGTTGCACCACTTAGTTTGGAGTTCACCGGGTTTGGAAGCAAGAAGAGGGGCACGGAATCAAACCATCAGATTTTGTGTGCACATCATTCCACAAACAACAGCAAGAAAACAAAACCAACAGGAAAAGCCAACAACTTCTCCTTCAGGGAGCATCAAAGATCTCCTGATTTCTCTGACTTTTAAGTGGAAAAAAAATCCTCCGGTGCATTTTTCTATAGCTTTTTGGAGATGGATATTGAGCATAGCATCTTGGAAGCTTTAATTGTCGGTGTATACACTTTCTTTCATTCAAAATGTGTTCCACAAAGTAGAAAACAGATGTAGGTTTGTACTGATAGCCAGTGCGTTTGTCTAATTTGAGGAATTTTAATGGATTTTTATGGGGATGGGATAGAAATATAGAAAAATGGCTTTCTTCCCCTGGAGCAGGAGGTGGTGTTTGGTGTTTCTGTGCTATTCGAGGAAAAGGAGAAATTCAAAGTTACAGAACTTAGAAAATTCTAAGGAAGATGAATTTCTAAATCACGAGCAAAGTTGGTGATTTTCCAGCAAAGATCTTTGGGGAAATGTCACTTCCCACTTCCCAGATGAAAATAATTGTTTCTGACTCAACCCTACTTCAAGGTGGGAACAATTCCAGTGATATTTTTTTGGTTGTTAATCCCATTCTAATCACTTATGAGTCAATCTGGGTGAGAATGCAATACTCTAGCTGCCTGGGCTAGTTTTTAATGAGGCCATAAGACACTGAAGATGTTTTTGTTCCTCTGTTGGATCAGTAGCAATCTTAGCATTTTATTTTTCAATGCGATGAAGAGCAAAATTAGCTCTCTTAAATGCTGTTTCATTCTTGCTTACTCTGAATTACTTTCACTCACTTAGCTGAGAGCTTCTTGAATGGAAAGCCTGTTCAGAATGTGTGTCTGTCGAGATGGAACGAAAACAGCGGGGGATAAATGGTAAAACCATTGAATTATCTCTTGGATAAATCTTTTCAAATTTCTCAGTTCTATGTCACATCTGCAGATGGAGAAAAACACCTACAAATCCTGGCGGAGTTGAACATGCTGATCTCACCCACTGATAGTAGACAAGAGATCCTTCTCTTGTTTTAGGACTCTGCTCCATTGGGTTTATTTCTCCTCTCATCACTGGAACACAAACAACTGAGAAACACTCCTCCTTTTCACTTTGGGCTGAGCTCAGATAGGCTTCAAGGCTGGGCTGCAGAAAGCATGGCTGTGCAAGACCAGCCTTCATTTGGAGCTGTGGTGGACGCTGCAGCAATGCTCATCTCCCAAGCCCAGCTCCAAGTTGTGTTGGCTTTGTGCTCCTGGGATCGGGAGAAACATGACAAGTCTCCCCCTAGGCAGCCCCTTCAGAAACGAGGGACTTGAGAGCTTCTTTGCAGAGCCAAAACCTTCCACATTAATAATTTAAGACTATTTTTTAGGGTTCTATCTCCCAGGTACCAGCACCTCCTGTCCTAGAGTGGTTTGTCACTTATCAGGGAGGTCAGATCAAAGAGGTGCCTTTGGGGTTGAGCCTTGCGACTTCAGGGGCGTTTGGCTTCCAGTTCTAACAGCAAGAAACAAGCCCTGATGTTGAAATCCAAACTCCCCTACAGGGATGGAAAGCGCTGATATCCGGAGCTCTGGCTGAGACCCACCTTTTGTTGTACCCACGTTTAGATAATTTTGCAAAGCACTGAGCTCATCCTGCAAAATGGTATTTTTCCCCCAGGTCCCAGCAAGGATGAATGGGCTGTCGTCCAGTATTTAAAAAAAAAATGGTTTAGCTCCAGGCACAAAGGCATTGGTGTTGGGGTGGGTTTTCAGTTCCCCTTTGTTTCCATCACTTGCTTCAGGAAGAAAACGGAGAAAGAAAGTAAGAAAGCTATGGGTGAACAAAGAGGGGAGAAGGATGTGAAAGGAAAAAAGCTGAAAAGCTTAACTTCATCAAACTATGAGAAATAAAAACCAGGAGGGAAGTAATTTTCTTGAAAATTCAACTTTCCTTAGAAGAAGATATGATAAATGAAGAAAGCTCTGGCTGTGTAAAGGCAGATTCATTGCTGGGGTTCAACTACAGAGGCAATGAACAATGTATTAAAGGTTTTTCACAAGTTTCCTCTTACACCATATCATTAAAATGTAACTGAGTAAAGAGCATTTGGATTACATTTATGCAATACAAGATTTGGGCCCAAGTCTACATCTTGAAGAAGACATTGGTTTGAAGCATAGATCTGGAATCTGGGATGTTGAATGTGAACATCCTGTGAGAAAGCTGCTCTTCTCCATCTCAAGGTGTGGTACCACCAGGTTGGATTTATCAGGTTTTACCATAAGCTTTAGAATAAGTGGTCTGGGGGCACCAGTTCAGAACAGAGTAGGCTTTCCCCAGCTCCAGCTCCTTCCCATGTTGCTCATCTTGAACATACTGTCCCAACACACAGAAATAATCACACCTTAGCTTGGTAGTAACAGGAAGGAAGTTTCTTATCATGCTGGGATCCACGGGTGCCAAAAGGGAGATGTGTGCTGCTTGGCTGCTGCCAGTGGAGAGAGTGTAACCCCTCCAGGGTGTTCTGACATGTCCGTTACCTGCTGGAAACACTGAAGCACTTGTTATTCATACAATTGAGAGTCATAAAGTTACTCACTGAGAGAGATTCCTGAAATCATCCTGGTCGTGGGCAGCCTGCAAGCAATGGGAGCTTTTGTTCCCCAGAGATTAGTGAGAAATGCTTTCTTCAGAAAGAAATTTCCCAAGTCAGAATTTCATGGGGAAGAAGCCTGCTGAGCATGCCAGAGCACTGCCAAGAGCAGGGGAAGCAGTGGTACCCTTGGGCAAATACTTCTGATAGTTGCTAAAAGCCAAATGAACCAAACCCTTCTAGAAAAAAACAGTAGGAAAATGTCTGGGGCCTTTTGCATTTTCCATCTATGGGCCATCAATGTCTTTCTCCAAAGAGCATCTAGCATTCTTGTCAGGGGGCAAAAGCAGCAGCATCCTGGATGCTGAAGTCCTTGCCCCCGTCAGTGCACCCAGAGCCCAGCTCTCACTGAAGCCGAAAGAAAACTACTGTTGGCTTTATCAGAGCTGTGGTACCCAGTTCTGATGCTGAATGGATTCTTACAGGCATGCAGCGAGCTGGTGGGGTTTGGTTAAGGCAGAGCTACAGAGATTCCGTGTCCTGCAAGGTGCTGGAGAGGCTATTGCAGCAGCTGAATTGAGTACATCAGAGCCGAGAGCACCTTTCCTATGTAGTTCAGTCATTCCATCCTTGTATACATGCAAGAAGCAAACCCCAGGGAGAAAATTATCAGCAGCATCCTTTCTTGTCACAACCAGGAGGGTTGGGTGGCTGCTCCCATCACATCACCCTGCAATTATGGTGGGATGGCAGAACTCTGCAGAAGTCATAGGAAAGAGAGAGGTGTAGAGGCTCATGAAAACAGCAGGGCTTCTTCTTTGAGGCTGCAAGGGTGCAGACAATCCCTGCAGATATTTCTGGCCTTCAGGTAATGATCAGCAAACTAATGCTACCAAGCCCATCACTGCTGCTATCTGCATGCAAAGTGACTGCTCCAGCTGTGCCCATGCCTGCACTAATGTGGGATGCAACACGGCTCCAGGAGCATCTCATTCCCGAGGCACTGATCCCATGCAGGTTAAGGGCTGTACTGTACAGCAGCAGCTCTCCGCAGCCCTCACTGAGAGAACAGAGCAGGAGCCCCAGCCACCCGAGAAGAGCTGGGTTTGCACATAGGAATTTCTACATGATCAAAATTAAATGCAGCTAATCTGTAACGTCATCCTTTTCTCCATATTTCACTTATTAGGGTGGGGAGCATGACTCAGAGACATTATTTCCTCTCTTGTCCACGCTTCTCATTACTGGAAATACAATGGTACTTTTTCCCCTTCATTTGGTGTTATAGAAGATAATGATGCTGAGGAGGTGTCTGATAATGGGATTAGAAGCCCAGACTGGGAGTTACCTGCCTTATTCTGTGTGCCTGAGTGAATATTTACCCCTGAGGTAACAATTAGCTTCATTTGTGCACTGAAAAGTCACCCATCAGTGGTAATGGGAAGCTGTCAAAGAGCAGCGGCCAGGCTGACATGGTTTGCAGCTCCTGCCAGCAGAGATGGGATAACTCCTCAGATTAGAAGGGTCCCTCTGGGCCTTTCAGTTGTTGCATTGCATGTATTCATTCATACTTCCCCTTTCACAAGTCTTTCAGGTGCTGTTTACAAACACATTAAGGGTGATGGTACATTTCTGCTCCTGGAAAGCTGTTTCAGAAGCAAAGTCCTGTGGCAGTCCTTCATCAGATTCCACCTGTGCCTCAGTACATCCCATTTAGCTGCCTGATTTTCCTGTCTTTGCTGTTGACTGGCCACTGGCACGTGCTGTGCTCCCTCTCCGATGCTTCCATCCATGGGTTTTGTAGGTGGGATCACATCTTCATACAGCTTCCATCTGCTGCAGCCCTGTCTCATGAGATGAATTCTTTCCCCCATCACTCTGGTGTTCTTTTGCTGCCGAATCTATCTTTCTTGAACTTAGGTGTTGAAAACTGCACGCGTTGCTGCAGAGACGCATCACTGTTCCCAGCAGGAATCTCACTCATTTTGGTGCTTCAATTTCATTTTGCTGTGTGTGCCACCTGGCTTTGTTAGCCAGAAACCTGGGATATGCATTCCCTGATTACCACGCTGGGATTTTGCTTCTCCCATGCCTTGTGCCTCTGCTGCAGCCCTCAGCTCCTGCTTTTCCTGCAGGTTATACAATCCTTTTCGGTATGGCAGTCTGACTCAGCCTTTTGTCATCAGCACACGTTGATGGCTCAGCCCTGCTTCTTCTGCCCAGGGTTTTAATTAAAGCCTTGTATAAAATTAGTCTCACTCTAAAGCCCAAACAGCTCCATTAACAAACTTCCCTGAGCCCACTTGTCTCTCCCTGAACTCTTTCCTCACCTCTGTACCCTGTCATAAAAAATCCCCATGTTTGTTAGTGAAGTTATTAATTCCCTATACGGAATTATACAGCTCATACAAATGACTTCTGTACCTCATTTCCTCGTCTGTAAAAGTCAATTTGCAGTCCTTTTCAATTTGCAGAAATTTTCTCCCCAGGTCTTGGGTACACGTGGCATTTCTCCAGTGCCACATCTGCCTGTGTTGTGTTATTCCAAGTGTTGCTCTTGGACTCCTCAGCTCTGTGATAAGCATCTTGTTGGCAGCACAGCCAATCTGAGATTGGTTCCTTGCAGAACTGTCTCAGTTCCTGCTTTTCTGTCCTCATTTCCTCCCAGATTTGATTCCTGCTTTGAGCAGTTTGAGTATTTACTCTCTTGGCCACACAAAATCAAGGTTATCATTTCATAAAGGCAAACTGCCTTCCACAAGAGCAGAACTGCACTTTCCCTACTTCAAGAAGCCCACATGAAGTGGATACCAGTGGGAGCACAGGGAGATGGGGGCAGAGCACACAGCTTCCAGCCAAGCCTGCTTCCTTCTGAGAATTCAAAGGTTGGCCAAATAGGGGCAGGGAGTGGGAGCAATCCTGCACAGTGCCATTTCAAGCAGTTTTGATGACAATATCCCTCCACCTCTTTGGTGTTGTTAATCCTTTTTTTCTCCCCTCTTCCTCTCTGTTTATTTTTGTTGCAGATTTATTAGGTGCACATTTAAGTGCCATTTAGCTTTGCAGAGCTGTCATCACCAGCTCTTTATGAATGGGATCATTCACTGACAAACTATTTAAACCCTAAAAGGGGGGAAATTTACTGCTGCAGGTCAGCGAAGAAGCCAAGATCAACTGAAACTCAGCTGCATTTCTCCTTGAATAGAGGAATGTGATGAAGGAGCTCAGAGTTTTCTTTAACATATCCTCAACCTTAATTTATCCTCAAACGTCAAAGCGAATGTCACTCTGTTTTGCAGTGGTATTTTACCTAAAATAATGCCTTTCTTTGTGACAGCTCGCAGGAGCCAGCCCAGAGATGTGCACTGAGGTTATCACACCTGGTTCTCTCTGCTCACCTTTGGCTGAAGCATCCCATAAGAAAACAGAGGAATTCAGTGAAACTGAGCTTTCTTTACTTTAGATATTCTCCCCATACATCAAAAGGGAACAGTCTCCCTCCTACTTGCAGTGTGATGCGTGCAGCCTCCAAAGGACAGAGCAAGGCCGCCTGCTTGCCTGCATTGCTTTGTGTGTTTAATCACATCCCCATCTTTTGCAGTCGACTTCAGTCACTTGGGAGCATGCAAATAGGTGTTTTGTTGTATGTGTGTGATGATAGCTTCCAAGAAGGACTGGAGGAGCTCAGGAGGGAGCGAGGTGGACTCTGTTTTCCCATCCCTCGCGTCTCTGATGCTCTGACCCTATGAATTCCATCATTTTTTCCCAAGTGAAAGTTTTTCCTTCACCTGACCCTGGGATATTGCCAGGCTTATGGCTCATTATGCACGGGGGATCAAGTTGTATTGTAAAGTTGACAAAAATGACAATTTCATATATTTCTCTCCAGCAATTCCACGTTGCTGTGCAATGCTTCTTGACTAATCCACTTGGATTTAGAGTTAATCCTCGTGCGCTCCATATATTTGTGTGTAAGTAAGTATTTGAGAGATTTAAATGGACACCAGCAACTCCTATTGGGGGTCTTGTTTCTTAACATACCTCGGAAACATAATCTGATGGAGGAAGATGGACACAAAGGCTTCTTCTGTAGCAATCAGCTTTAATTTCACTCTCTCTGCAGGATGAAATAAAGAAATCAAGAGCTACATGACCATCATTTGAAATGGTTTGCCAAAATTAGGTGCAGTGCCCATTTTACAGATGTAGAAACTGAAGACACAAAGAAGTGGAGCACATTTCCCAACTTAAAAGGGAACCTTCTTGCTCCTGTGCCAAATCCTTCTTGCCCATTAATAATGGGCTCATGGACTTCCCTGGGCAACCTTGGGTGCATGGCCCTGCCTGCCTCACCATGCTGGGATCCTGCAGGGTCAGAAAGTGAGAGTGAAGTCAGGCCATAGCCTCCATAATTGCTGGTGATTCTAATTAATGAAGTTCTATTTTTACCCAGCTTTTTTCAGGAGACATGGGTACTTTGGCATAATAGCAGGCAGCGCATTAAAAATAGGTGATCTTGCTGAAGTGGCTGCGAATAGTTACACTGCCTTCTGTTCTTTGTTTTTGAACTCGGGGGAAGTGGAGAGAAATATCTGTGGTTGCTTAATGGAGTATTAATAACTCACTGCTGCCATTATTCCATCTGTCAAACGTGGAAATGTTCCCCCGTGCTCCGTCAGTGTTTTTGAATGGAGACAGAACAAACGTGGCTGAGGCTGTACGAAAGCTTCTATTCATAGGGCACAGTTCTGTGCTGTGCCAAATCCCTTTCCTTGCATTCTAGTTACATTGTCAACGAATTCATTAGCTCTTGGTGCAGAGTCAGGAGCAAAAGAGCTGTAATTGCAGCTTCTGGAAAATAATGCCTTTGGAGGACTGCTTTTTTTTCTTTTTTTTTTTTTCTTTTTTTTTAATTAATATAACTTTGCATTAAAAAAAAAAAAAAAAAATTGAAATGACATGCATCTCATTTTTAAATCTACTGGATTTTCCCAAATGGAAAGAATGGATGATGGAGACAGCAGGAGTGACCATACACAGCTGAGCACTGTGCACTGTGCCACAGTTATGGTGGATTTTGCCACCATATGGGGAATACTGATATCCAGACTAAATTTCTCTTCTTAAGAAGTTTCCCCTAGTTACAATTAATTCTCTGCCTGCATTATGAGGGAAATGTAGGTGGGTTGCACGTAGATCTGCCCTCACCGTGATATTTTCCCATTGACTCCAGCGCTGTTGGGATCACTTTAGGATAAGGGTGAAACCCTGGGGAAGCAGTTGAATGGCAGCAGGTAAAGAAGGGAGGAACAGGTTCCCTCCCTCCTGCAGGGTGGACTGGAGTGATGGAGAATGTGGAGAAGGCATCTGTTATTGTGCAAGGTTCCCATTTCTCACCCAGTCCATAGAGCTCTCCCTTGGCTGTAAAGAAATCATCACCAAGATGCCAAGCATACCTTCTCTGAAGTCATCTCCCATGGATCATAAAATGAACTTGGGATGCTCAGCTTCCCAGATATGAGTTTAGAGGAGATTTATTCCACCCATGGAGCAGGTCCTGAGCTTTGGGTGTTACAGACGTGCTCTGGACCCAATGGTTCAGTGAGTGATGCATGAACTCTTCAGCCTGCAATGAGCTCTTCTAGGCTGGGGATGTGCCAAATGCCCATGCCAAACACTCCCAGCTTGCTTCTGCAGTTTATTTCCTGGTTTGTTTGTGGTTGTGTTTGCAAGCGTAAACCTCTTCCTTTTGATACTTAATGTGCTGTTTGTGCAGCGTGCCCTAACTGCTGACTGAACAAGGAAAATAAAAGCGGATAATAAAACAAGGTGTAAAGAACTTCAGGAACTTGGATAAATTTAGATGGTAGTACGTAGTCTGTTGAGGCAGGAAGGACACCCCCCTTGTTCTTTTCACCTGTTGCAGTAGCTTGAGATTTTTTCTTAGCTAAGATTACTGGGTTCAAGTGCAGCATAGTGCAACGCTATATAGAAACTCAGAGATGTAGTGGAGTCATATTTTTGGCTGACATAAATCAGCAGGGAGCCATTTATACCCTCCGAGGATCTGGCTGGGGATTAGCTTGCTGCTCTGCTGTCCACCCTGCCAGAGGCTCACCCCGTGGAGAAGGAATGGCTTTGACCCAAAGAAGTCATAAAGAGAGGTCGGGGTTACACACGTGAGCTCCCATGAGTCGGTGTGTGGGAATTCACAGCAGGGCAATGACTGTGGGCAATTATTTGCCTCTTCTGTCCAGGAGAGGGGACAGCGTGTTTCCCTGGAGGGAGGGGTGGAGGCAGAAACGCTAAAGGAGCCCCAGGTCTGTGTGACAAAAGCATGGAGAAGATCCCTGCAAGAAAAGGGCAATGCTAGGGAACAAAAGGAACCTGTAATTGCAGATAAACACTGCGAAAGCCATGTGAGTCATTAGCCAGTGCATTAAATTGTTATATAAGTTCTGGAGAGCAGAAGGAAGAGACCCAGTCAGTGAAATCTGGCACTGACAGGAAAAGCTGTTCCCACCTACTGCCTTCTGAGGCAGACAAAGGGTGAAGAAAAAGGAAAGAAAAAGTAGAAACCACATATAAACATTAATTAATGCTCTGCAGGCTTCTTCTTCTTGGCCACGTTAAACCCATAATCCTTGGGATTTTAGACAGTGGCTTTCTATTGGTCTCTGGATAATGAGTGTGGAAAGGAGTGCTGAGGGAAAGCCTTCTCCAGCACAGCTCACCCCCAGCAGCTGGGGGCACGCGGGGCCAGGCACTGAGAACACTTCTGCAGCTATTCTGCTGCTCTCTGCCAGGGGAAACACTCCCTGGGGTGAACTCTGAGGTTAAGCTGAACCATTCCTGAATGTCATGCAGCGCTTCAAGGTGCTGTCATAAAGATGACACAAGAATTTGTTCTGAAAGTAATGTTTCCCCTCATCCCCTGCTCTCCCTTGGGGCTCACCGGCCCTGGAAGCACTGCTGAGGAGGGGAGGGCTGAGGGCTGCCTCAGTGCTGTAGTGAGGGGCTGTGTGCCCTCCTGGGGTACAGGAGCAGGGCACACAGGGCCTGGACACTTCCTGGCTGTATCAATGGACTTCAAGCCATTTATTATCATTTCTGGGACCCTTTTCCTTTACCTCGACAGGCAGGAGTGAGCCTGACAGCAGCCCCGTCCCTCTTCCAGGAGCTGTGCTCTCTGCCACGTGCACTGCAAACCATTCATTTTCTCTGGTGAATAATGATAGTTTAGGGTTAAGATTTATGGCATGGCTGTTAGTGCCTTGATGATAGATGTGCGAGGCTATCGAGCTCTTGCCGAAGGTGGAAATCCATAACGATGATGGAACAGTCCCTCCCCAAACAGCACAAAAGGTTGATTCACTTTTTTTCTGAAGATGTCCCCAAGCTGGTGATGCTGTTTCCTCTCCCCTTTCCCTTGGCACACGCAGCTTTGTTCCTCCACTTTTATCTGCAAACAGAAAAGATAGGAGAAAAAGGGACAAAACCAAAAATGCTGGCATGTTTGTTGCTGGAAATTTCAGTACAAAGTAATATGAAGAACAATTGTTTTTGGGAATGCATGGGAAACTGATTCCTCTGTCAAAACAAAATGTTGTCTCGACTGGGGTTTGCTGGGCAGGCAGTGCCAATGCCGACATGCCTGGACCCCTCTCCCTGCCCCGCTGCTCCCTGCTGGCATAACCCATCTGCAGCAGCTCAGGGGGAGAGCAGTGCATCGCGATAAGCAACAAACAGAGCAGCTGAGCCAAGCAAAACAGAGGTGAATGCGCCGATAATCGTTGTTTTGGAATAAGGATTTGTGAACAAGCACCCAGCAGCATGTCAGCGGGATGGATCCGTGCTTGGCACCCCCTGGCATGGTGATGGGGTGTGCGTAGCCCCAGGCCCCCATCGGGGCTGTCCCTGCATGCCAGCTGCAGCGCTGCTGCTCACATCTTTCATCAGCGAAGATGAAGGTTGGCTTCCCAAAAACCTCACCTCCCGACAGATGGGTGGCCTCGAGGAAAGGGGCTTAGCCCCGTGCCTCCAGCACAGCTGCTTGACACCCATCCAATCTCAGTGAGAACGGGGAGTGCTGCTGGGAACACAGAGCCCCACGCTGATCTGCTGCCCTGTGGTGGGTGGTGACGTGGTGGGTGACCCTCTGATGGCACCCAGCTGAGCAATGCTCCTTTCTCTCCAATGATCTTTGTGGTTTCAGGCTCAGACTGGTAAATAATTGGAATTGCTTCTTGGATAGGCAAGAATGAGCAGATTGGGTTTTTATTTTATTTTATTTTATTTTATTTTTTCAACTTCCACAAGCACTGGGTGTGATGTTGACTTAGCTGGGCAGGCACACAGCAGCCTGCAAGGACAGGAGAGCAGCTCTGTGCCAGCTGTGTGCTCTGACACTCCATCCCCAAACCAAACCTGTCCTGAGCAAAATGGCCCTGGAGCAGCAGCTGAAATCATCCTGCCTGACTCTTGCCCAGAATGCACCATGGAAGCTGGTAGGGCTTTGATCAGATGCAACAACCCTACAGAAACCCCTGGTGAGATGCTTTGAAACAGAAATGTCTCAGGTTCTGACCCCCGTGTTCTCATTTTCTAATGTTCTTTAACAAAAAATTGGAAATAAATATGTACCTCGGGGGAAAAAAAAAAAAGAGAATGGGGGGGGGGGGGGGGCAAATTTTCATTTTATATCAAATCCAATTAATTTGGCTTCCCACAGAATCCCCCTAGATTCAGTTTGGGTTTCCTGAAGCACTGGTGCAAGAGAGGAGGATGTATCTCCTCCACCCACGGATGCCCAGCTCTCCTTGCTGTGCAGATGGTCTCCAAGTGGCCAAGGAATGAGAAAAATGGCATCAGCTGCCCACACCGTGTCCTTGGATCATGACTCTCTTGACATGGAGTGGGTTGGGAAGCATCTTCTGAACGAGATGAGCTGAGTGTCTCTTTTTCCTCATTGCTTACCTGTTTGGTGTGATCAAAATTCATTTTCCTACCAGACTTTTGGGAGAATCACATTCTTCTGCCTTTTCTACCAAGGGCTGCATACCAAAGCTCTGCTCTCCTGGCCAGGCAAAGCCAGGAAGAGCTTCACTCCCCTGAGGCACGGAAAGCCTGAGTGCTGTGCTAGCCCTGCCCCTTCTTGGATGCTCTCTGATAAGAGTATTTTAATAAAAGATCTGTCACTCAAATATTTCTGAATCATTAAAGAAAAAAAAATGAAAGAAAAGGAGTAATTGAAACTCTGAGCCTCAAGGGGTAATTAAAAAAAAAAAAAACACATAAAAAACAACACAAAAGACAGAGGAAGCAAGAGACCCTAAGCATAAAGCTGAGCGTCAGGATCCCTCTGGGAATGGTTTTCTAGTCCAACATCTTGAGAGATCCATGATTTGTAGCCCAATCCTTCCATGCAGCAGAAGCTGATATGAGGTCCATTCAGGGGCTGGATGTTCTCTCTGTCCTTCACCACCACCTTCATCCCTACCCGAAGCCAGGAGGAGATGCAGGAAGGTGTGAACAACCTCAGGATGGAACTAATCACAGACAGACTGCTCTGTTCATTCCACTGCCAGCTCCTGTGATTTTGTGCTAAAGGTAAAGGACACGTGGTGGTTGTCCAAAATCCTGGCTTTGGGAGCTATGGGGTCTCATGAACACCCCTGTTCCTGGGAGAGGTAAAATGGAAATAAATCATTCCCACCTCTTGGGGTAGCTGGAAAAAGCTTGAAAAGTCGCCTTCTACAAGAGAACTTAGGAGGCAACCTTTATTGTATTCAAAACCGTGTAGCTTTCAGGCTGATCTCATTATCGATGGAGATGAGTCATGGGTTTTTGAATGCGTGTGGGTGGCAATATAAAAATTTCGTCTGAGTAAGGAGAGCGGGGTTTGGAGAGTGGGCAGTTGGTACTTTCTCTCATCTGCCCACAGTGTCACTGCAAAAGGTGATGGATGGAGTGAATCATTTCTCTTTTTCGTGGCAGTTCTGACTGAAGTGCACACACATGGCCCGTCCCTGCGCAACCACTTAGTGTCTACTTAACACCACTCAACCGTTCTTTCTGTAGGCTCTATCCAAGAGGCTTTTCAGCACGAGGGATTTGCAGGTTGCGAGCAGGCTCCCTTTGCCACCATCTTGGCCAACACCATCGCCTCCTCTGGGTGCATACAGGGGTTGCTGTATATAAAGCCACACCACAGCAGTTCACCAGAGCTCAGGGATACGTGGGTGCCCTGTTGGCACTCACTGTGCCTCAGGCTTGTTTCACTGTCACTCGATAATGCACTTCACATCCCCTGAAATACAAACTCGGGTGGAGCTTCCCTTTTCACCCCTTTGATTGTTCATCTGGAATCCCAAGGGACTGGAAATGAAATACGTTGGCTTAAGTGATGTTCCCCAGCTCGGTAACTGGATCCTGGGAGGATTCCCTGGGGCAGTTTTCCACCAGGTGGGAAGAGGGATGTGTCTCACTGTGCTGACCCCTGCTAAGGCAAGCACATGCTTGAGTCACTTACTTATTTTTATTTGTGTGATTTAGAGCAATAAATCACGCTCGTGTTTCCCAGTCTCCCATGTGTGGCAGCCCAGATGCTTTCCTGTCCCATTCTGAAGTGCAGCCTGGAGGCTCTGCATCTCCTACAGCTCTCATGGAGCTAACCAAGTGAATCCAGGGTTCACTTCACCTGTCCTTACCCATCTGCAATACTGGCGACTGGAAGAACTTGTCCATTGGAAAGAAATCAGATTCTGCTCAGTTTCTTGAAAAAATTAAAGCAGATCATTTATTCCTTGAAAAAGCCAATTTAATTGAAACAAAACAAAACAAAACACATGTTCAGTAGAAAGTTTTTTTTATTGTTAAAGATATTTTGGCTCATTTTTCTCAAATGAGAACTCAAGTGAATCACTTCCAGTCTTAACCTAACTGATATTATTTGTATTTCTGCCTGACCCAGGTAGATGGAATCCCATCATTTCAGGCACTGTCTGTATAATAGCAAAGCAGAAAGTTCAGTGTTTTCCAGCAACATGCTTAGAAATGATTACTAAATTCATGAAATAGAAAAATATACTCCCTCCTACCAGTACAGAGAGGCTATCTGCTTTTGGATACTTATCAAAACGGAGATTCTGGAAGAATTATTTTGATGAGAACATTTCTGTTCCAAAATAAAGCCCATCCACCTTGACGCAACATGGAAGCGTATTTGTACACATCTCGTGTTGGGCAACTTCTCACCAATGTGGCTCTATGCAGTCATGCATAACAACACTTCCTTCTCTCACTGGATTGTACGCCCCAGGATTTCCAGGTCTCTGACAGTTCACAGCACCTTCAGCGAGGTGGTTAAGTGTTGATTAATCTCCTTGGTACAGATAGGGAAGATGAGGCAGGAATTGGTGAAGCAACTCAAGGTCTTGCTGCAAGCTGGGAAAGGACCCAAAGCCACCAGATTCATTTTGTTTTGACAGAGCTCCATCCCTGTGCACTTTTGGGTCCTGTTTCCATTGGGGCAGTGGGGAGCAGTGATTTCCCCACTCCTCCTCTATGCCACGGTGGGGCAATCTTTTGCAAACGTGCACCCATAAACACATGGAAAGATTGCCCGATCAGCCTGGCCTAATTGAAAGCACAGAGGTCTGTTGTGGTGCCTGTTGCTATAAACACCCCAGCAATTTGCACAAGTATGTGACATTGTAAAAGTTCCTGAAAGATTTTATCTCGTTGACTTTGGCTGGCAGCCCTTTATTCACAGGGAAATGCCAGGTAGAAAGACAATAAGTGTGTATCCATGTGCATATTTTCAACTTCCTAAAGGCCATCAAATTGGAAAGGGAGTGGGTTTACTTTACTCAAACAACTTCGAAGTTGAAGATAAGGTAACCCAGGAAAAGCCTTTCCTCTAGAAGCAATATATCGTACTCATCAGTGTTACTCCCTGTATGGATTGCCTGGGAGATCTGCAACCATCTCTCCACCATAACTTTGAGTTATTTTGGTGTTAAAATATTAGCTCATAGCCAATCTCAAGCTGTCAAAACTAATGGGTTGTACAAAATAGCTTCAAGGTTACATAAACAGAGTAGCTGGGAAACAATTCGGCAAAACGCATTCATCTCAGAAGAAGACATTTAATTTTTAAGCAAATTTTCCACCTGAAAGCTGGCCCTCTTTATTTTGGGCAGCACTGGTTTGATAGGATTAAAGCATTTTGTTTAAGGAGAATGAGGGACAAATGGCAGAAGACAAACCAAGCAGAGAAGGGCAAAGAAGAGGAACTGGGGCTGCAACTGCCAAACATGTTCATTGAGTTTTGTGATGAGAAGTAGTGGGGATGGATGGGAGCTGGGAAAGGCAAGTGGTATAAATTAGGGCACACTGGAGCTAATAGGGGAAATGATGAGGAAGAAAAGAAGAAATCAAGGAAGGGAGTAAAGAATGAGCCTGTAAACAGCTAAAAACTGGGGTTGAAGTAAAGGGCTGCTTGGTCTAGGGTAATGAGGGGAGATGGAGTCAATGGCAGAGTAATGGTGTTGGAATGGGAACAAGGAGGGTGCTGTGGTGATGGGACAAAAGAGGGTATCTGGCAAAACCCTCCAGCCCTGAGAGCCTGCTGCTTCCTCCTTAGAGCAGAACATCCTATTGCCCAGGGCAGTGTGCTAAAGCTGCCCCTCAGCCCCAGCACGTGTTATCCTGCAAAGTGGACAGGACCCAGGGTAGATAGCTGCAATGCCCTTCTGGACGAGCTTCTAGCTTGTCCTCATTATTTTTACTACATGTTTTTTTTCAGCTGCAAATCTCTCTGAGCCTCTGAGTTCATTAATTTCATATTAGTGTAGCTTCCTAGATGCTTACAAGAGATGTGTATTTATATTGACCCTAATTCATGCACATGCCTGACTTTCAGCAACTGAATGGGCCAACGGGACTACTGTGTAATTAAAGCTAAACATAACTTGGTGTCTATTTTATGGAGGGCCTGCTTGGCTAATTAGTTAAATCTTCCACGAAAAATCACTAGCACACTTGACAAAGCAATGCTCTCCAAACAGCTGTTGTGTGACTATGCCCAGGTCACATTATCTTGTTTGCAGTTTAGATGCCTGAAATAGCTGCTGACTTTTCTTGTCTGGAGTTCAGTTGTTCACGAGAAACTCTCCCTCCTTCCCCAGTAAGACACGCTAAAGCCACCAAACTTTTATTGATTGAAATACACATGATACCTACCAGGTAGATGTGGTAAATCACAATAGTTGGGTAATTAAATGCAACCCATAAATCGTAGTGGAGCATGTGAACCAAGCACCTGGTATCAATGCTTTTAATTAATGCTGTAAAACAATATTTTGGGCTGAGATTGAGGGGCAGATAATGTATCAAATGCTGGCTAATAAAACCTCAGCCATAGACATGGCACTAATGAGCAGTAGCTGCTGTGATTGGAGCCCCCCAACAGGTGGCCCAGTGTGAGCAGGGCACGCAGTGTTATTGCAGGAGGATTAGCAGTGGTCATTATACTCTCGTTGCTCTTGTAATGCTGGATTAATTAACCAGCAAGCAGAATTATCTCTCCCTCCATATTCATCACCCACTAAAGTGTAGTGGCAGGTCATGGAAGATTAGGCTGGGGGGCCTCATCCTGCCTGTCCTTGTGGCTGTGATGCCCATGGTGGTTATCTGCACCCCTGGATGTGGCTGTGTGTTAAAGAAGTATTTTACAAGACACAGGGAAAGGGTCAGATATTAAAACAATGTTAAAATGCAGAACGCAGCATTCAAAAAAGGGGAATGGGCTCTCCTCATAATTCCTGGCTCTGAAGCTCTCCTCTTATCCTTGCTAGGATTTGATCTCCCCCCTCTCTCTGCTCCTGGGCAGAGATGAAACAGATAGAAATGATGGGGCATAGGAATGGGCACACATCACCTGGCATGGCAGCTGATTTATGGCTGTCTTTGGGAACCACAAAGCCAGGCTGTGTGTGAGCAGCAGCACAGGTGGAAGCACTACGGCGAGGGAAGGGTAAATCATTTGTTGTTGAGAAGACTATTTTGTCAGCAGGGTTCTTGTGGTGTAGCCTCAGCAGTTTGTTTAGGAGCTGGCTGGATGAGTAAGGCTATGGCTGTGTTTCCTCTCCTGCCCTTAAGTGGTGGCTTTGGGATGTTTGCTTGCACCCTTTGGAGCTGCTCCACTGGTCCTCCTGCCCCAGGGCCAATGAAACAAATAGGCTTTGTGTGGTTTTCAGATGACTGTCAGAACCCCGTGGGATAAATATGAGTTGGCTGGAAGGGTGGAAGGCTCAGTAACTACTTTATTCCCATTCTGACACCTTTGCTTTGTTTCCTTTTGTTAATTGGTACAAAGCCTGGTGCTTGCTTACTGCTCATCTTGCTGAGAGGATTTGAAACATCATTCCCTTTGAATTAATTTTTCTTTGACTTTTTTCTTCTAGTATGCACGGGTAAGGAAAAGGTGAGAATTCCTCTGGCTTTTGAGGTGGCTCAGGTGAATCTGGCCCAGAGCATCTTCCATCCAAATGGAGATTTTCTCTCTGCTTTGCAGCATGCCTTGATCTGTGTGCAGGAGTTAGATACTGCAATGAGGATGGGCCAGTTGGGGCTCAGTAGGTGCACAGAATGTAAGGCTTGGGAGAAATAAGTCTCAGGTTCTTTCCTGGTTTCCCTCTGGTCCCTGTGCTGTTCCAGACACAATTTCTAACTCTTTTTTTTTTTTTCCTCAGGGGCAAAAAAGGCTGGAAAACAATTGTGAGCAATGGCTGCTGCTCTCCTTTCCTTTGTCTGTTTGCTGCCTTTCTCCTTCCCACATTCATGAAGGCTGCATGCTTGGTATGCACAAACTCTCTGAAGGGAGGGTAGTTCTCTGGGTTTGGGTTTTCAGTGCTTGGCACAACAGGAGCTGTGAGCACTGCTAATGCTTTGTCACTCCAGAAAGTGAGACAAGAAAACCTTATCCTGTAGTGAGCTGAGCAGTTAGAGCTAGAGCTGGCAGCAACAGTGCAGGTCATTTGGTAGCAACAATGTCAGGCAGGGACCTCTCCTCTCATTTGTATTCTCCCCCATTTCCCTGCTCCTATTCCTTTCTCTTTTCTTGTTTGCTCTGGGTTCCCTGCCAGCAGAGCAGCAAGATAAAACTAACACAGCCTCAGCAGTGTTCTCCTTTGCTTTAGCAAAATGAGATGGCAGCACCTTGTCACCCCTTAGCAGCTCCCAGCCCCTAGGATGCTCGGCAGGCTGGCAGTAATGCCCTGTGCCATCCAGCAGGGTGCTCTCAGTATTGCAACGGATACGGCTGCCCCCAGAGCGCAGACCTAAACGTGAGCCTTAATCATAGAATCACAGAATCACCATGTCCCCTGCTCGTGTCACGTCTTCCGTAGGGTTGGACGTAACAGCTCACAGAGCTTAATTGTTCTCCCACAGCATTGAAGCACCTCAGGGCTTAATTGTTCCTTTGCACTGATTGCCCAGTGGAACTCCAGGGCTTCCTGCAGATTCTGTGGGACAGATGGGGCAGCAGTGAGTGACGTGCTGGCTGCTGGCTCTCCCTCCTTCCCCACCTTGAGCCCTTCTCTCTCCAGACTCGCATGTTGAGGCAGCTCGCTGTGAGTGAGGTGAGGAGCTGGCAGGGCAGAAGCTTAAATCTCAATTACTTTCCTTCTTGTCCGTTTGCACGGGATCCTTATCTCTCTCTGTGTAACTCTCCGTATTTAATTATATGCAATGATAATCCTTCACACGCTAAGCGCATTATTAAGCAATTCCTAAGATAAGTAGTTTTCTGGATCCCCAATTATGACTGGATATTGGCAATCAAGCTGTCTTCCACTCTCCCTCCTGGGCTGCTTTGCCAAAACCTGTCATGTTTGGGTTGATACAACACAAGAACCACATGGGAAGTTTTCCCACAAGGAGGAATTAGGATGTGAGAGTGTCCATGGGTAAAAGACTCAGCTATCTACATTTCCATGAGGCCAGTTCAGGGCGACCTGGGGTGGCTTTGCTGTCCCAGCTGCTGGACACAGCAGAATGTCCCCTCCACCAGTGTTGCACAAACAGGCAGGTCATGACTTGAATTATGGAAGATGTGAAGCTCTCAGGTTTTGAGGTTCCCCCTCCAATCTTTGCCATCACAGCTGGGATGGCAGTAATCTCCTTTTTTTGCAGCCATCTTGCAGGGCTTCAAGGTCTGAATCTGGCAGTGAGTGGAAATGAGTTTCTTTGGGTTCCTCCCATGTTCCCTGATCCTCTGGCTCCCTTCTCATCTGCTCCCTCCCTGTAAGTTTGTTTGCTTCTGGAAAATTTACCTGTGCTGGGAAGATGAACCTGATGCTTTGCAACCAGAGAAAGGCTCTCCTCCACACATCAGTACATTTAGGGCTGTTCCTCCTTGCCCTCCCATTCATCCTTTCCCAAACAGGGATAGTCTGCAGTGTTATCAGCCTGGTGTTGGGGTGAGCTGTTCTGGCTCCCCGGTCCCAGCAAGGGGATGATCAGGCTGGGAGGGGGTGGCACATCACAGTTGTTCTCCCTCTTTGCCTTTGTGTGTCACAGCTCTTCTGGGGCCACCTCAGATGGTTCCCTTGAGGTCTCCTTGTCCAAGCAGTGCCCAGCCCTGCACATGAGACCTGCTGTGCTGGGTATCACTGCTGCACTTCAATGGGTAGGGGATTATGGGGATTCCTCCTAATTCTCTACAGGAAAATGCTGTTTGCAAGTGTAATTGAGAGGGTGGCTTTGGAGTCAGTGAGTAGGAGCTTATGTTGTAGATGGATCGTGTTTCACCTCTTTCAAAGCATTTAAGAGCTTACCAGAAAAACAAATGTCATTGCACAATCTGTGAAGTGGCTCTATGCAACTTGCTGCCTCAGTTCCTCCCCTTCAAGATGAGTTGGAAACAGACTGATTTCACACCCAACAGCGAAGGTTACAGTTGCCCTCTCCTTCAGAGTTGCTGCATTTGTGTCTATTTGTCTGTATGTAAAGTGTTAGCCTACGACTTCACTGCGTATTTGGTAAGGTTGCTTTCTTCCAATCTCTGAGTATTCCCAGTGAAAGAAATACTGAGTCACAGTTGTTCATAGGAAATCTTTAATCTTAACTTTGCAATATATATATATGCTCCCATTAACGCAGAAAGTCAGATGATCTGGCAGCAGAAAGGAGGAGGTGCTCAGTGCAGTCAGCCTGGCTGATTCACCCTGGCTGAACATCAGTCCAGTGAACATATTTTTCTCCACCCAAACATTCAATTATCATTAGCTGATCTTTTACCCTTTTTTCAAATGGAAATGTGTGGCAACAGCTTACGTAGTGCCCAATATACACAATTCTGATGGAGAATCACTGAACCTCAAATCTGATTTTTGGGGCTGTAAAAACTGTAGAGAACTACTTACAGGAAGGACTTCAAATGTTTGCAGCTTGCAGGTATTACAGAGGGGCTCAGGAATAGGGCTGCAGGCAGGGCAAGTATTGCACACCTACACTGCCTGCACCAGCATTGCCCTCCCTCCCAGTGCCTTCCCAGGGCTCAGCTGTCAATGGAAGAGCCTGAGGAGCCTCTCCTGGCATTCAAACCATCAGGAGGAATAAGGGTTGTGAAACAGCACGGTGGGCAAGCAAAGAGCTTTGCTAATGATCCTTGGTGTGCCAACAATAATACATTTTCTGCAGTAATACCTTGCGTTTTGCTAGCACACTTCATCGTGCCTCTCACAGTGTTCTGCAAACAGTAATTAATTACAGCCTCATTACATCTCTGTTAGATCCATTTATTTATTTACGGAGAACTTTCCATCCCCAAGCCCTTTGGAATCTGTTAATCACCTGAAGGCAAACAGCGTTCCCATGTGCCCAGAGCCATGAGAGCTGAGAAAATGCTCCTGAGGTTAAGCACAAAGGGGCTCTTGTGAGCACGGCTCTGGGCTGTGGTTTCAGCCAGGGTTTGATTCCTGCCTCTAACGCGTGTTTCTGCAAACCAGGTCTCTTTAAGCTGTCCATGCTATAAACAAGCTTGGTTTCTTGGGGCTGGGTGAAGAGTGCTCTGTACACAGCCATGGTTGGTCAGGATGGGGACTCTCCTTGCCACGTGCTTTTAACATCCATTTCAGTGGTCAGGAGCAAGGCTTGACAGACTGGATGGCAAGTGGCACCTCCAGCTACAAAATGCCCCAACTATCAGTGTGGGCATCCTTCCTGACTATGGGAACATGTCTATGGACTCACCAAATGTGGTTGGACTTGATGATCTTAAAGGTCTTTTCCAACCTTAACGATTCTATGGTTAGCTCCATTGCAAGCAGGCTTTCCTGAGATGGCTGATCTCTTTGGTGGTGCCCAGAGACTTCTGTTCTGCAAGCACGGAGGTCCAGTTGGCTGTTTTTAGCTGGCCAACTTTCTCTGCTATAGACCAGTCGCTCTAAATAAGTCGCAGGTGAGGAGGGTGAGCTGGGAGATGCTGGGATGAGGCCAGCTTCACACCTGGAGGCACAGCCCCAGAGGGTAGGGCCATGCCCATCACCTGCTGTCACCTCTGGCCGCAGCTCTCCTCCTGCACCACCAGCTCTCTGCTCTCTGCCCAGCACCAGAAGATGCCAAAAGGCACCACATAGAAGCAATTAGCTCCCACGAAACTTTCCACCATTAGGAACAATGGCTGGCTTAGTTCTCATCTGATTGAATTAATGATATTCTAACAAGTGACGGTTTTTCCTTTTGAATTTTCTCATTTGGAAGGAATTGCTCGTCGTAAATTACACATATAAAAATTAGGCCGGTGTTTTGTATTGTTTACAACAAGCACTTCGGGGTTATGGATGTTACTCACTGATTTATAATGTTTAATTTTTTCCCCGCTGTTTGAGCTCTCCATAAATCAAGTGGAGATGTCAACTTTGTGTCAACATTTCACTCAGCCTGCAGGTTACGGGCAAGCCAGGACAGCAGATGTCATGGAGAAGGTTGACTCTTCTCTTCACTGTCTTTCCCATTTTGATGAAACAATAAGAAGGTGAGGCTGGCACTTGTCAGTTATTTCTGAGTCACATTTCATTAGGCCTTTTCCAAACACTCGAGAGAACAATGTTTGAAGCAAGTGATCCAAGCAGCTCATGTTGCTGCTTGTGGGTTAGGGCAGCAGCTGCTGCAGGATTGCACTGCGAGGCTCAGCAGGTGTCTGATGGTCCTGGACCAGATCCGGATGATGTCACACAGCTCTCATCCTTGCAGGCTTCTCTTCCCTGAGCCACAGCGAGATCCTGGGGTCATCATTTTGAAAGCCTGAAGAGGCTGGTTGCATTTTCTTCAAGGCATCCAATGGGGCGATGGGACTTCCCTGAGTGTCTGAAGCGAGTTGGGTGGAGCTGGCTGAGGTTGCTGGGGATCTGCTGGTGACACAGAGTTGGTGCTTGTGTAAGCCCCTCAATAAAGAAGATTTAAGGGGTTTTGGTAAGCAATATTGTGCAAGTCTGCAGTGTCAGCAAGATGAATGGGAATTAGGAAGCTGAGGATGTAGGAGAGCCACTGACAGAGTGAGGCAGTCCCTCTGGGAAAAATTGAGAGAATAATTTCTGTTCCCCAGTAGCTTAGCTTAGGTACAGCATTGGCCCGTGAAGAATATCAGAAGGTGTGAGTGATGGGTAAAGATCCCTGCACTGGGATACAACGGAGTGCTGTTGGTCCTTCGCTCAGGTCATCAGCTTGCTGCAGAGCCCTCAGTATTGCTCTGCTGTTACTGGGTGCTTGGTGTTCAACCTCTTGAGCACTCAGAAGATGGTGGTGGTACTCCTAGAATCCATCCTGCAGGGCTGATGCGTGCTTTTTCTTCTGCTAAGAACACCTTGGCTTTGTCTGAGGGTGGAGTCAAAGTGAACGATGAAGCCACTGGGCTCTATGAGGAATGGTGGTCCTCCATTTCTTCTCCATACCTACATCCACAGATGTGTTAGGAGGAGTCTGGCTTTATGTTAAAAGCAAAGTGCCTGGTAGATGCAGGTATGTGTGTGGGGCTATCTCGTATCATTCCTGCCTACACCATGCCTACACTTGGATGGCTTATCGGCCTGCCATTTGCCTAAGTAATAGGGCTCGCCCAGTTGTAATAACAAAAGTAAATAAATACATTTTAATGATCCGATGCTGGTAATTAACGATGCTGAAAAACAGATGTCTCCCTGAAGAGCTCATAAGGAAGCCTATTGCATAAGCTCGCCCATTATGTGGATATGAGTTGATTATTAAAAGAAAACATTTAGCAAATGCAGAGCAGGATATTCATCTGCTATTACATAATGCTAATAAGCAATTGAATTCAAGCAGTGATAGCCTTCCAGCCCTCACCGAATGCCGAGTGAAGTGTATTTATGGACTCCTATGTGAAATAGGCCTCCCTGTTTTTCCAAGATGAGAAGAGATCTTTCAAGAGATAACAAGTAAAATAGACTCTAGCTGCTTTGACATGAAGCAAGATGAGTCCTCTGGATTAGTTTGGATTAGTCTGTTGCTAGTGGCACGGAGGTTTGGCACTCGGCCATTTATTCACCTAGAATACGTAGAGCTAATTGGAAAAGCACCTGCGATGAGATGTAGCTCACCACCTGCACTTTGCTGAAATAAAATAAGCCTACATAATTGACTACATTACCTATTAATGTTATGAAATCTCCCCCAGGCATTTTTATTATTATTATTATCATCTCCTCCTGCCTTCCCTCCCCTCCTCCCCCCC
>NW_024962283.1:1380624-1518848 GCF_019238085.1 Lagopus leucura
TTTATGAATCAAACTTTTGTCTCTTGCTTTTTTCCTTGGAAGACTCAGGATTGTGCCACTGCATCGAGACCAGGGCTGTTCTGAATGACTCGCTTCTCCCTGCAGGGGAAACCTAGGAAATTAATCCTCCTCTGCAGGGAGAGAAATAGTTTGACGTTTCCTGCTTGTTCTCATGGGGTGGAGTGTCACCTCGTCTCTCTCCTTTCTCTTTTTCCCCAAAAATCAAATCTTTTGACTGCTGTGTGTAGGTTTTGGGATATCCCACTGTCTTGATGGTACAAAACTTCTTGTGTCTTTTTTTTCTTTTGGCAGATTGAGCAGAATGGGTTTTGCTTGCCCAATCCTCACTGACAGGAGAATTTTGGAGCTCAGTGTGGGCAGCTGGTTTAGAGAGGGTGGGCTCTTGGTGATTGTATCTTAAATACACTGCTTGTGCTACCCCTAACTGGTGATACTTGTGCTATAATTTGCAAAGATTAGATGTAACAAGTGAGTGAGAGCTGGCATAGGAAGGGAGCATGTGGCTTCAGGGACCTCTGCCTGTCAGCATGGGACAACAGCAGAGGGTGAGGCTTGCAGGGGTTAAAAACCTCAGACAAAACCTCTGTTGCTACATAATTGCTTGAGAAATGCAGACAGAGAAAGGAGTGGTGGAGAAGAGCCATAGGAAATACCTTCTGCTTTATCTTTTCCACCTCCTGGCAACTTTGCCACAAACTTGAACCAAGCTCAAATCAAACCATCTCTGTGCATCTCCAAAGAACAGCACGGAGAGTCTCAAGGCATCTCCATGGCTCTTGATTGGAAACCCCAAACTCCTGTGGTCAGTGACACGATGCCAAAACGTGGGCCTGACCTCCAAAATGAGTGATAAAACAGGAATGGATAGGAGCTAACCTTGTTCCTGAGCTAGCTTAAGTGTTCAGCTTGGCTCTAGCTGCCAAACCTGCATCCTCAGCACCAACAGCCGGAGATGTTTTTGGGCTTCAGCTTGAACAAGCAGACCCAGTTGTTCTTTTTGCCATTTCAAGTCACGGAGGGAAAGGGCATAATTACTGCTTCTAGTTTATCATTATTGTTGCAGAGGTCTGAACTCTTCTGAGAACTTTTTGGAACAGCCCCATTGGGTGCGTGGAAATGGAAATCTGCTGCATTTTTTCCTCTCTTTAGTTAGCAGAAGCAGTTTTCTGCAACTGGATTATTTATATATAAACAGGTCTGCCTTGAACACTGAATGCAGGTCACGGAGTGTTCTCCCGTGGGATGCAAAGTCCCACCCGTTGACTCACTGTTTGGGCCAGAGAGGTAACCTTAGTCTGGCTCTTCGAGGCTGTATGCAATGCAGTAGAACTCAGCAAACACTCAAGATTGGGCTGTGCTCCAAAACGCTCCTAATCCGAGGAGGGACTTGCAGCAAGCAGTAATGAACTCTCGCCTGAGGGCTGCGGGTAAAAGCCAGAGCTGCGTGGTGAGAAGCTGAAGGGTGTTGGGCCTTAGGAATCCTGCTCAGCCATGGATGGAGCCAGCTGTGAAACACCACTGCCAATCAAACTCCAGGCTGTGTGTGTTGCAAGACTTCCCCTTTCACTTCCCAGAAGCTCTGTAGCTGTTCATGCCCAGCATTAAGAGACATAGCTGTGATACCTCAACAGGGCATGATTTCCTTCCTTTTCCTGGGTAGGGAATATCTCCAGTAGTGAAGAGCCACCAAGCCAAGTGGATGGAAGAAGTCTTGCCACGTACCCCAAGAGGCCCCAATGGCTGAGGGCCCCTCTGCAGCTGAAATGAGCAAGATAAATAACTGTGAAGAAGTAGAATGCCAGTGAAGTGTGTGTCTGTGGATGCTTGCGAGGGAAATGGGGAGCATCTCTCATGAATATTGAAGCCAAATCCACGTTTCTCACAATCAAAACCCACTGAATGCAATTTCTTTCCAGGAATGACAGCACCTTGCAGGTGTTGCATGTGCCATGAATCTTGCCTGCATTTCAGGGCAAATCTGCTGCTAAGATCAATTCCCTTTACTCAGATACACAGCAGTATAGCAATTTATCCCAGGGAAACCAAAGCCAGGCCTGGGCTAAAGGGCTGATAGCATTCAGCAGCACTGCTGTGACAGCTCTTTTCTTCCTGAAGCTCCTAAGTGTTTTTGCTCTTAGTATTTTAATGGACCTCTCCAGAAAAGAGCAGTGTCAAAACAGGAGCTCAGATTACCAAAGTTATTATACTGTTATGTACAATGAGTGATTATTTTATGTGTGTATAAACTCTTTTTTTTTTTTTTTGCAAAGGCAGCAGTTCAATAAATAATTAATGTTTCTTAATCCTGCAGCTATTTCTCTCGCTGTAAAAAATTAATTGGTTTTCCATCATCTGTTTCCCTTTAACCTGGAGGTATCTGGCACAGCGGCTGTGCCCCTGCTTAAACACGCTCCTTGTAATCTTTGTCATGCCCATGGTACAGAATCTGGGGGATAAACAAACTAATCAGAGATATTAGAGGCACCTCCAGGAAGATTTAGTCATCGTAACACTTCACTCTTATGCAGCATCCATCTGTCTGGGAATAATTAAGCCTCTCAACCCTTGATGAGGTAAATGCTGTGCTCGTTGGTGTGCAGACTGGTAAACAGAGTCACAGAGAGGTTACAAGGTTTGCCCCAGACCACACAATAAGTCAGTGGCACTGTTGAAAAGGGAAATTTCCCCTTTTTCTGTGTTGCTACAAAGCCGCTTCGCCTCTGAGATGCACTGGAGGGGTGAATGTGAAGGGACTGTGGGTTACGTTCCACCTCCAACACCTGGCCAGCAAGCATTTAACACTGGGAGGCCCCGGATCTGCCTGGGGCTGTGGTATCCCATCCCCAGAGGTGTCCCCAGAGGTGGGGATGCAGGGGGCATTCAGCCCACATCAGGGAGGGGCTGGGGGCTGTGAGGTCCCTCCTGACCCAAGCCATTCTGTGATCTTGCAAATACCACAGTGGTGATGGGTTGATGGTTGGACTTAAGATGTTGTAGTGTTTTTTTCCCTACCTTTATGATGCTTTGATTCTAATCACCCTCACAAACCTCAGCTGCATCCTGGGTCTCTTTTGTGCTTCACATCTGCAGCCAATTGCTGCTCAATCCTCCTCCTCTTATCCCTGGTCCTGCATCACCATCAGCCCTTGGTGCTACTAGACCCACAGCCAGGAAAGAACAACAGCAGGAAGGTTTACTGAGCAACAGGCATATTTAAGCTAAGAGTTTAGAAAAAAAGGTACTTTACAGGAGGGAAAAAGGTTTGCTCTTATTGCTCGTCAATTTCTTTCAAAGCTTTCCCAAAACTTCCCTCGTCCCTGCTCTCCTTCTGTGAAAGCTACTGGCCTGTTGATCTGCTCTGTCCTCCACCTTCCACCCCTTTAGTCTCAAAATTTGCAGACTGACGAGGGAATTGGCAGCCTTTACATCATCTCACAGCATCTTTAATGTTCTCCAAATGTTTGCTGCGGGGTGACTTTGAGACATGAGGTTTTCTCTTAGCTTATTTCCTCTCTCTGAAGCTCCCCAGCTGCTTGCAGGCACCAAGCATCCCAATCACCAGGAGAACACACAGCATTCGTAACTTCTCCTGCGCTGCTCATGACAGCAAAGCTTCTGCTTTCCTTTCCAGTGCACAGTCAGAGGCTGCAGGGCAGTATGATACAGCAAGGAGCTGCTGCCCCCACGTAGTGGGGAGCAATGTGGAACTGCAGAGAGAAATTGTAACTGCTGATGAGCTGGAAAATGTGACTTTTAGGGCAAATAGTTGAAGTCTTGGCTGTTTTCTGTGGACTGCAGAGAGCTATGCTTTTGTGTCTGGTGGCTCCTATGTTTTAGCCACTGATGTTGGCTAAAATGGCCATCACAGCTGTCACTTCACTGGTGTTGTGGAGCTAAAAAGGGATATGTAATCTGCTGTTTCAGGCTCCTGTGTCCTGCATAAACCATTGCTCTGGCTGCCATCTCCCATGGGAAGGTTTGCTGCCCGCCTGGGCTGAGGACTGCAGTTTGCTTTTCTGCCTGGGGGCACTCAGTGTCTGCTCATGCATAGTGTGCCCGAAAGGGTTAACTGATGGGAAACGAGTGCCAGTTCAGCCTAGGGGAGCTAGCAAGTACAAGCATTTTCCTAGTGTGAAGCTTTGTTTGATACATTTGATAAAGTCTTCGGTGGGATCCATCACTGCCATTGTATTTTCTGGAGCAAATTCCTTCCCTTTGATTCGTAATCTGCTAACGTCCCTACTGGCCAATCTTGTACAGACAGCCCCGTGGGCTGTAAAATCAAATGGAAAATGTGGGCTCAGATGGCACAGCCAGAGTCTGAGCTGGAAGGGTGTGACAGGGGAGGTTAGAAGGTAGAGATTCATGTTCCAAAGAACCTCTGCACGTGTCTGGATCGAGCTGTCACAGATGTCTGTGAGATCACATCCCAGAAGCTATGGGGGCTGTCCTGATATTGTCACAATGTCCTGGTGTCCCGGTTACTGTCCATATAGACAAATGATTTTATGGTTAGAAGCAAATTTAATGACAGTCTAGACCACTTTCTTGTTAAATCCTGTCCAGAAAAGAATATATATTAATTCCTCCATCGAGCCATTACCTTTGGGTTCATCTACAATACCACTTTTGAAGTGAAGCCTTGTCTGGAAAACTGGCAAAAACACCTCATGCTGTATGAACTCTTGATCTGGTGGTTAACTACTTTATCTATTACCATTTACATCTTACTGCTGGTCCTGCTTTGTTTTGTATCCTCGAGAGACCCAGATCATGATCCTGCACTGTGTGACCCACAGAGACTGCAGCGATTCCTGGTAGGGGCCGAGAGATCAGCACATCATTCCCCATGGGAAAGCAGGTCTAGGAAACCTCACCGAGACACAGACTGCATAGAATCATACCAGATATATTAATACATTAAAACACAGCAGAAATGACATATGCTGGCATAAATAACTGACTTTGCTCATTGCTCAAACTTCGCCTTTGGAATTTTCTTCTTTTGTTGCTGTTTTACAATAGCAGCAGTTACAGTCATACTACTGAGCATCCATCTAATTACATCTCAATTTAATTATCACCCTTCGTCATGGCTCCATTCTAATGAGGTCTTCAGGTTGTTACTGTCGATGATGAGGCTTGAGAGGTGTTATCTGTTCAATTGAATGAGAGCCATTCAAGGCAGGGACCAGAGAGAGCCCATATGGGGGATGTGCCCAGCCTCTCTGCCTTGCACACAAAACAACCCAGATTGTGAAATACCTTTTGGAAAAGCAGATTATGAAAAAAATTAAACAGCCACGGGGCACCCAGGTTGGTGGATGGGTTCCAGAAGCATTAGGTCATACATTAATTTCATTATTTTTTTCTCGCTCCCAGAATACTCCGGCACTTTTCCAGCCATTATCAAAAGTCCCTTTTTATAAGAGCAAGTGTCTTCTACAGCACAGCTCTTCAGATTCTTTTCCATCGGCTTTGTTCTCCTCTGATTTCAAAGCTTTTCTTTCTTTATCAAGTTGGAATGGCTCTAAAGAGAGGAGCTTAGATTTTCTCCCAGGTCAGCCCTAAGGTCTGTATGTTTCTACCTGAACAAACCTGAGAGCAGGGCAGAGGCCTTGCTGTCCTTGCCTGTCTTGTGCTTGGCCTCTGCCACTTAGCTCTTGTTGCATGTTGACATCCTACAGGCCAAATTAGCAAGTGGGGAAGAACCTCCTCCTTCTCATCTAAGTAATTATTCCCGTAGAAAGGCACGGACCCAATTAATGTTGCAATGAAATTTTGGAATTTGCCCATGATACATTGCCACATTGAGCAAAAGTCTGTTACAAATGCAGAGCAATGGCATTGCTTTCAGCCCAGAAAGTGTCACTATAAAGTCCTGCCTGGTGCAAGAGCCAGTCATACTGTGCTTTATAAAATCGAGGGAGATGGAGTGGCTTAAAACCAGCCACAGAAGTCTGTGGCAGAATTTGGGGGAAAACCACCAATAACAGAGTTGTTGATGAGCTCAGACAGCAATGCCTGCATTCAGGCAGCACAGCAGACCCAATGATCTTGGTGTGTAGGAGCAGTTCTGACTGGCAGCCACAACTTCTGGAAGTTCAAAAAGCATCCCGCCCCGATGAGTGCCATGCAAATGGCATGGTGACCCCATTCATCTCCTGCATTTACGTGTTTTCTCAGGGTCAGCCTGAACCCCTTTGCTCCAGTTCAACTACGTTCCTTCCCCATCCTACCAAGAGTGAAGAGAGAGCCTATTTCACTGCCTCACTTCAACGTTTCACGTGGCTTCTGACTTCCTCTTCCTCTCTAACCTCCCATCTCTCAGCAGAGCTGCTCTTACTGGGTCTTCCCTCAGACGTCATGTTTCTAGGCTGCTCATCAATCCTGCTGCTTACTGTGTTGCATAAAGCAGATGGATGGTTGTCCTCAATCCACAGATTGAAATTCTTTTAAATTCAAGGGGATAATTGAAGCCTGTTGGATCAATAGCAGGTGGTGATCTAATGCACTGAATGTAGATATCCATCTGGGCAGTAATGGTTAGTCATCGATACATAAATATAAAGGTAATCACCTGTGGCAGAGTCAACGTGGGCTTACAACATCCACATCCAGGTCAGCCATACATGTAATTTGGGTTCCTGCTGACACTTCCCTGTGATAGGGGCTGAACCAAAACCAGACAGATCCTTATGACTCTGCTTGGCTTGAACCAGAGACTCTCTCAGAGCAGTTACACACTCATGTCATCCATTATAGGAGACTGCCATAGTGGGATGAGCCACAAAAGCTGTGGATTCTGCCATACTTTATACAGGGCTCAGCCAACCCCTCCTCAGGGCATTAAAACGTTTTTTCCCCACTGAAGAAAAACTGTTGTTGCTTAAAATAATGGAGGGGTCTGAATTGCCACCTCTCTAATGTCTGCAAGGACAACCTGAGGCCTCAGGCTGAGCAGAGTGGGGTGAACCCAGGTACCAGTGAATGCAGTGGGATTTGGAAACGCTTTTGCACACAGTGAGAATCTTCCCCCAAAGTCCTTGCTATGTCATTCCATAGTGCAGGCACCTTTCCACAAGAGCTGTGTTGCTCATTTAAAGCACTGAATCCAGGAGATTTCAAGGCACAGGGTATCTTCTGCCTCCTTAAGTAGGCGTTGAGACATGGGAAACTGAACTCAACCCAAATAGCCTGAGATATATCTTATGCCATGACGTGGATTCAAAAGAGAGAGAGAGAAAAAAAAAAAGAACGTATTAGCACACAAAATATTAAGTCATTCACATTTTCTGCAATTAATTTATCTGTCATCAATGGGCTCATAAACTATTCGACTCTATGACAGCTTGGAAAGAGAAGATGCCAACTTTTCCTGCAGGTGTGCATCTGGTTGGGAAGACATCAGCAACTGTACGTGCAGGCAGGGAGGATGATAGGAGGGAGACAGAGGGGTTGTGAAATAAGATGGGAGTGAAAGGGTTGGCAAAAATGCTGGTTAGCTGCATTTGCCCTCCTTAAGGATAGGAAGACATCAAACATCTTTCCCAAAAGCAGGCTGAGAGCCCCTTAATGCGCAGTTTTATTGATCTGGCTTCAGGCAAGGAACCTATAAAAAGAGTCCAGACCACTATAGAAATGGTTTAGCACATTTCCCATATTCAGTGTGATATTTAAAATATGTATTTAGCATCAGATATCTGGTGCTCACTTGCCCATGTGATCATAAATCCTCCTGACTTCTCTGAGAGGTAGTTTGCTTTATGGTTCTTTCATGGCTGCTCTTCAGAGCTTCTCCCTTGGAGCTTGTAGCATGAAGCCTGTGTTTTCCAGATGTCAGTACACTGAAAGTACGTGAAGAAGTAACTTGGTGGCTTTGAGCTGCTTTGTGGGCATGCTGTTTGGTGGGTTGATGGGTGGACGAGATGATTGTAGGTCTTTTCCAACCTTAATGCTTCTATGATTCTATTTTAGCACATTTCTCCCAAAGCAAATAACATTGCCCTGGAGAATCCCAACAGGTGGGACCTGTGTGAGTGCTTGCAGCCTGCTCCATGACATGGACCTTGGTGGGAGCTCCTGGGGTGTATTTTGGAGGGAGAAACCAATGGGTGTGAAGTGATGCTTGAGAGATTGAGGTGGTTTTACATCACGTTTAAATGACAAAAAAGTTTTTTTTACATCCCCAGAAACAAAAAAAAAACACGTGGAAAGGTCCTGATTTGAAAGCTCTGTCAAGAGGAAGAGGCTTTGATGCAATCCCCTGGTAGATGCTGCTTGTGCATTGTGGTTTTGATGCTTGTGTGAATCCAATTTGTGAGGGTTAGAGGGGCAGTGGGGCGATGTCTGGTTGGATCTGGGCACCACCAAACCCTCAGTTTTGTAATGGCAGAACCCAGATGGGACGCTGGAAACCGCAGCAAAGCTCATTTGTGTTCTGTGCACTCTGCTCCCGCAGCACATCCCACTGAGAGGGAATTAAAGCAGAACGGGGGGAAAGGGGAAGAGCAAAGAACCAGCACAAGGAATGTCACTGCACAAATACGGAAACGTCTCCAACGTGCCCCTGGCGTGTTGCAGCAGACAGCTTAAGCCGAGCAAAAATTCTTTGGCAGTGACATCAATTCAGCAGTAAGTAATGCATTTTCTAGGGCTGAGATTCAATTTAAGGTCTCTCCAGTGAGTGGAATGATTGAATGTTGTTTAAAAAAAAAAAAAAAAAAAAGGAACCAACAAGTGAGAGTCTTTGTGTTAGGCTCTCATCTGCCTGTAATGTGAAAGCTGTTTTCCCATTTTGCCCTGCTTGGACTGTGCCACATCGGCCTCTAGAATAGAATGGCCTGGGTTGAAAAGGACCACAGTGATCATCTAGTTTCAACCCTCCTGCTATTGCAGGGTCACCAACCACCAGACCAGGCAGCCCAGAGCCACATCCAAGCTTCCCAGAGCCACACTGCACTGAACTCTGCTCAAACTGCCACAAATGTGGCTCTGCAGCAGCTGCCACTTCATCCCACAAACCCAGAAGCTGACAATAATGCTTTTAGATGTCGAGTGCCTGATCCATTCCCTCTACCAACGTGTTGGGACCCAGCAGAAACCACAGCTCACTGAACCCTGAGAGAGCACAAGAAGGGCATCAGGGATCTGTGCCTCCTGGAGCAATGTGGCCCAGAAGAACTTTTCTGCTTGGTAACTCCTGCAGCTTTCAGCAGCCAATGCTTTATAGTGTTGCTAAGCCAAAATCTCCCCCTGCTTAATAATTCTCAGCAAATCTCTCCTCTAGAAATGGGTGCATTTTTTCATGCTACAATAAAAAAGAAATTAGAAATTGTCATGATTTCACAGGGAGCTCTCCCTGCCTATGAATTTAAAACCAGCCTAGATAATGCTCTGGTGAAAAGGCAGTAAAAATAGTTTTCTGCCATCAAGGGAAAGGCTTAAAAGTTTATTTTCTTGCTGAGTGATTGGAGTTAGGCAAAACCCATCCCCAAAGGTTTCATTGCTGGTGATGCAGCTGTAGGGATTGCCAAATGCATACTCAACAGGAGACTTGTTTTCTAAAAATAGTGATTAGATCGTTAACTCTGTCTCTCTCTTGATCCAAATTAAGTCTGTGGACAGATTTGGAGCTGGTGTGAAGGGAGAGGTGCTGCTGAACTTAATGCTTTCCACCAGCTCTGCGCTCCCATCTGCTGAGCACCAGGCTGGGGGGAGAGCAGCAGTGAGCGCCGTGTTGGCAACCCCAGGTCTCTGTCCTTAAATACGGTGTGCTTTCACCAAAAGCACTGCTTCATGCAGAAAAGGGGTTTTATCTCCTGTGGCTGTTTGCAGATGAGATGTTTAATTGGAGCTGGTTGAAAATTAGATTGTAGCTGGTTGTGTTGACTCTGCAATGAAGGGAGATAAAGGTGGAGGTCAAGCCAGCAGCTCATCCCAGCACTTGCAGACATGTCTCAGGCCAGGGTGAGCTCAGCTCACTGGGTTTCACTTCTCTGTGGGTGTCTGCACGTGAATGGAGATGGTTCTGTGGTGGTTTGCAGCTGGACCGAGGAGGTGCTGAGGTGGCAGGTGGATGACAGCAGGTGCTGGAGGCTTTTCCTGAGCACCTCCAATTCCACAGCGCCGCTTCCACGTGAGCTCAGCTTCTGGTAGATGTGAATGCTGGCTCCTAACCTTGCAAACAGCGCTGGAAAAGGTTGTAATCTCTGTCTGGGTGAGAGCTGATGGCTTTGCAGAAAGGAGGGATGCAGAAGGGCTGGTCCGGATGCAGTACAGCATCTGTCTTTGGGCCGGGGAGGTGATGTGGTCCTTCAGGGCCAGGTTGGAGCACTCTGTGGGCCAAGGTGTGAGTTTCCATAGACGAGCTGCAACCCACACATCTTTAGTTGTCTCTACTCCCATCAATCAAATAGAAATAGAGGGTTTGCACATCACAGCTTCACCCTGCACTGAGCTTTGCTTGGTGAGCACAGAAAGCAAGCCAGCAGAGCTGAATTCCCCTCTCTCACCTCCTTGCCTTGCTGGTGGCTCAATAAACTTAAAACCCAATAAATGAAAATGCAGGGGAAAAAAGTTACAGTAACACCATCAGGATTAGATCAAAATAAAACAAGCGCCAGAGCAAAACTCTGTTTAGAAATCAATCAGCGCTGCATAATTCATCAGCCTCCCATGGACCCCATTTTCCTGCCTTGTGCTTCAACCACTTGACCAATTTGGTTTATAGAGTCATTTGGGTAAAAGGGGGAAGAGAAACGTTGCTTAAAAAGTAAGTCAAAGGCTCCAACATGTGTTCCGGGCGAGCTGAATTCAAGATGAGGGTTTTAGACTTCCCGTGGGAGCTCCCTTTCACAGCTCTCCCCTAATCCTCTGGAAATGGCCTGTTCCCCACAGCTGTCGGCTCGCCAGATAAACTATTTGTTCAATTATTCTTGGCCGAGATGGCGCAGGCTGCCTCAAAGCTGCCGGCTCCATCCCTCGGCCCACTTCAATCGCCTTCAGAGGAGCCCGAGCCCGTTTGAAGGCCGCCGTCCTCCTCGCAGGGCCGTCCCCACTGCCACCCGCGTGTCCTTTTTATCTCTCCTCGACCCCCGGCGGTGGCTGGAGGTGCTCCCGCAGGGGCTGCCAGTGAGAGCTGCTCCGGTGTCGGAGTGGCTGGGCGAGAAAATAATTACAAACGAAAGAGAGATTAGCAGAAGCTGTTGCGACAAATGCTCCCGAAATGGTTTCTGGAGCACCGGCGGTTGCTTCTAACGGGAGAAGTCAGCTGCAGCTGCCATCCCTATGGCAATGTGGGGGCAGGCAGGACCCGCTGGGATCCCAGTTGAAAGCCTTAGGCCTGACAAACCACGGCACGGCAGGATGAGATGACGGGCTGGGGCAGCTTCACGTCATGCAAATGGACTGCTAATTAATGCAATTTTTTTTCGCATTCGTCTTCCCGTCTCTGTCTCCATCCCCAAGGCCTGACTTCTGCAGCAGTGTTCAAACCCATCTCATAAATGGCTCACAGCTGCTGAGTGACGGCTCTCGCCTGGTGCTGGGAGTTGCTCCATCACCTCCAGAGGAGCCTGAGCCTCTCTGAGATGAGTGTGAGCTTTCCCTGTAGTTTGTCGTGGCTTTGGGTGAGGCTCATTGTGCCCAAACTCCCCCTATTTAAACAAGAGATCAGAACAACACGTCACCAAGTTGTGTGGGTTGTCATACAGGGCATGCAGGAATGGTCTTTGATGGTCCTTGCATGAAACCATATGTAATTGATTCTTCACGGAGTGAACTTTGGGCGTTCCACTGCCCACAAGGCTAAGGGCATTTTGTGTGTATCCCCAAGCACAGCCTGGCCTGCAGGTGGGTATTTTTGGAGGAGTAATGGTGTGAAGTGGGCACTGGTTGTGCTGCGGGAGTGCGTGTGGTGGCCAAGTGGTGATGGAAGAGCTGCCATGTCCTCATGTGGAACCCAAAGGAGAAGAGGAAAACTCTGTGCCTGCTTCTTTGCAGACAGAAGGTGAGTGATGAATGAGAGCTGTGTCGATTCCCAGCTTTGATCAGCATGCCCATTATACATACATATATTTATGTATATATATATATGGATGGATTTTGTATTTTTTTCCATCAAAGTTCAGGACTAACTGCAGCGTCTCTTACTGCTGGGAAATGGAAGAAGTGTTCTCTGGGGAGAAGAACACAGCCAGTGTGTCAGTTAAGTACTGAACAGACTGAATGTCTGTTCATTACCAGCATCCCAGGGTGGTTGACCTGAGGATTAAATACACAGCAGTGGGGCTGTGTAGGTGTATAGGAAAGTCACTGAGACTGCTGGCAATTGGAAAGCTCAATGTGGGAAATGTGCTGGCAAGGGCTACGGTGCCTTGCAGAGAAATGAGACAAAATAAAGCAGAGAGCACCAAACTGGAAGAGTTGCCCCGGTTGAGCATCCCTTGGTTGCTCTCACTGATAATTTGGGCAAACCATCAACATTGCACCAAGGCGTTGCCAAGACCTCGTGCCATGGGATTAGGACTTGTCTGTGCTTCCCTTTTCTTCCATATTTGCAAAGGCAGAAGGGACGTGCAGCTGCATCCCTCACCCTTCAATCCAGAACTGCAAATCACCAGGGCCAACCACTGACCCCCAGTACTCCACCCCATAGCCCCATAGGTTGCTCCTGAAGCCCCACATCATAACATCAGCTCATCCCCAACCTCCTGGCTCCCTTCCCCATCCCAAACGATGAGGGCTGAGGCATCCCACCCAGCACTTTGATGCACCCGCAGGGACAGCTGGGCTGTGCCACAATCCCTTTGGCCCTTTGGGCTAAGCCAGCATTTTAAAATAGTCCCCCCCAGCCCAATGGTGACAACTGCACAATTATTTTAGATTCTGTTTACGGACCCGCGGCGTAACCGGAGCCCACGGGTGGCACAGAGGAATGGGAGGCAGTGGGTGAAGGGGGCTGGAGGTGAGAGGAGCAATGAGTTGTTTTCAGCCTAATGAGCAGCTCCTTGGCTCTCACAGGGCAGCTGAGGATGGTGGAAAACCCATTCATATGTGCAGAAGTGCCAGGTTTTCTCCTCTTCGGTGGTTGAGCTGTCCCATGGCTTTCAAAATACACCTATTATTAATTGTTAATTATTTTTAACTTTTCAGATTTGGAACAAAATTATAACGTTCCATCCACCCTGAAGTCATCTTTGGTAAGCCAGAATCTGCCAGCAGGTGCTATTTCCCATCAGAAAAACAGGGATACGATCTGAGATTCACCATGAAGCAACAGCAGACCCCAAAAAGGGACTCAGCCTCCATCCTCACTGCTGCCTGGGGCGCACGGCTGGGCAACAAACCGCAGCTGTGGCACGGCTGCAGGTGGGTGTGATGCTTCAGTCCTCCTCACTGCGGGATGCTTTCAGCCTTCCCCATCAGTTTCAGGGCTGAACGTGTGGCCACATCACCTCCTTGCTGGGATAGATGGGAATGGAGGCTGCGCGATCCCCCTCGTGCTTCAGTTTCCCCATCGCCAAAAGAGAGGCGAGGGATGCCCGGCCCTATAAAAACCTCCCTGCGGAGGAGAGAGGGCTGCGATAAAGGGACAGGAGGGCTCGGGGCCGGCTGTGCGGTGGGAAAGCAGCACCTCGAGCATCTCTCGGAGCCGCTCCGTGCAGCCCCAGCACCACCTGGCGGCTCCGCATCGCCCCGGGCGGCGCCTGCGAGCGGAGCGGCTCGGGATGGCATTCCTCCCTCTGCCACCGAGATGCGCCCTTGCTCCACGCAAAACCCTCCGGGAGGATTTATTTATTTTATTCTTTCGTTGTTTCATGACTTGTTTTATCTTCTCTTACCTTATTTTGTTTCGTTTTTTTTTCCACTGCTCCCATTTCCCACAGGCTTTCCCCCAACTCTGTGCTCCCTTCTCTCAGCCTCCATCCCTTCTCTGCATTTCCCTCGCTGTTTTCTCAATATCCACCTTCGCTTTCCCTTAAATTCCTCTTGTTTGACTGCACTGTTTTGTTTTTAATGATTTTTTTCTGTCCCTTATTAACAGCTTTTGCCTTCCCAATCACTACACAGTGCTGGTGTCCTGCCTGATGGATGCAGTTGGAACTGCAGCACAGCTGAGCTCTCTCTGTTTTTATTCATCTGATTTCACCTGTTTTTACCCACCCAGCAGCTCAGGTCTGTTCATGGGGGCTATCCCAGAAACCTTTATTTTTCTGCTTCATTTTGGCCAACTTGTGCCCCAAAGTGATCCCTTCTCTGTGTGCTTTTGGTCTGGCTGCATGGTGCAGCAGATGTCCTCTATGGAATGGATTCTCTTTCTCATCTTGCCTTGAGGCAGGAGCTTTGAGCATGAGCTGAAGGATTTCTTATTTCTTACCTTTATCTGTCAGCTTGCTTTCATGGCTGTGCCATGCAGCTCATCAGCCTGCTGTCCTGGCCCCTGAAATCACAGCTCACCTTCAGGCTGCCGTCCTTAACTTGCAGAAATGAGGAGCTCATTTCCTGGCTGTGACGCTCCATCATTTCCCCCATTTCCCTCAGCAATTAATTCTGAGCTCTATCCAAGCAATTCTACACATCCTAGAATAGGAATTGGTGCCAGGGCTGATTTCACGTCAAGGTAACAGGGTTTGGGCACGCTGCCATTTGGGATGGAGCCTGGTTTGTGTCTGCAGCCCATGGTGACCCCGAGCCTACCCTGGTGGCAGCCCCATGCTCACAGCTTTGGAAAGCAGAATGCTGATGCATGCTGGGCAAGGTGCAGCCCATGTGTTGTTTCAAGGATGGTGGAGGAAACAACCTCCAGCAGAAGCATTGCTATAAATCAGAGATTATTTCTGTGTGCGTGTGTTTTGTTGGGAAATGTTTGTTTTGGATCATGTGAGCACTGCTGAGGTTAAACATGCACACATTCAGCCTAACTGCCAGCTCCGGGATGGCGTTTGCTGCAGTAAATACACACAGAGAGGTTTCCTATTTCCCCGCCCCATGGGCTCCATGGTTTCGTTCTGCAAATATTTCACAGTGCAAATTTCCTGCTAGACAAGAAACAGCAGCAATAGGCAACAGAGCCTGGGCTGAGGGCAAACTTCAATTTCAAAGCTGCCTGAGCGGCTCAGTTCTGTGACAACAGGAGCCACAGCAGGATCACAAACCCAGCCCAGCAGCTTGGATTTCCATCGCTGATGAAAGAGCAACCCCACGTTCTGGTGCTTTGTTGATATTTGTAGACATCCCATGGCTTTCGTTCCATAAACTTCCTCAGGAGAGCCAGCCCCTCTGCACAGAGAAAGAATTATTCCTATTTCCAGGCCCTCCATCACTTACTGCTTACCTTTAGGTGTAGGGGTGAACTTGGAGACTAGATGGTTGGACTTGGTGACCCTTTCCAACCTTAAGGATTCTGTGGTTCTGTTTAGGGACACAATCAGTGAATGTGCTGGGGAGGGGCTGGGGTTGGGCTTTGTGATCTCAGAAGTCTTTTCCAACCTTAATGACTTTATGATTCTGTGACATTAATGAACCAATTTAGTGGTGGAGTGGCAGAGGTGGAAGAGAGGAATGCCTCAGTGCTGCAACCCAACCCCCGTGCTGCAGAACGAGATGCTGCTGCAGTCAGCATGGAGCAGATGCCTGCAGGATGCTGCCTTCCTCCCCCAGCTCAGCAGGTCTCAGAGAGAAGAGGAACAAACAGGGCAATATTTTTACAAGAAATCACCCATTTAAACAACATTGTGAGCAAATTGCTTTGATTTTCATAAACACCCCTCTTCCTGAATGCTGAGGTGGGCAGCCAGGCAAAGCTCTGAGCCATGAAGCCATTTACAAAGCTCCCAGACAGTAAAACTCAGCTTTCTCCCTGCAAATTCTCTGCTGCAGGTGTATGTGCTCTGGGTGATGTAAGTATCTGTGCTGCCCCATAAAAGTGAGTTAAGCTGAGGGCTGGCAGGACTTGAGCACAGGAGGCTCTGTCAGTGCTTCTGTTACAAATAGCGATAATAATGCTTACCTCCCTCCCCAGGGTGTCGTGGGGGTTAATTATTTAACATTTGTAAAGCACTTGCAGGGCTGGAGATGAAAGTGGGAAGTATTATTAAGAATAAACTGCGTTTTGTAGGAGGTCTGGTCAGAAAATTGCGTTCGGAGTTGAAATATGGGTTATGATCGTGGGTCCCTGGAGGAGCATCTGTCACAGCCTGGGAGGTGTGGGAAAGGAACAAACTGAGAAAATGAAGATGTTTGGTGACTCCCTTCATTGTTGCAGCACTGGGGGGGATGGGGATGATGCCCTGTGCCCCTGCTTTCTGCACAGGGTGGGTGATGCAGAGACATGGAGAAGGATATTTGGTTGTTGAGGTGATTAAATATATAACCGTTTGAGGTTAAGGATTCTGCACAAAGCTTTACCATGGCCAGCCAGCATTGCTCATTGAGTCAGGAAGGTTCTGAAGGGAGAAAACTTCAAGTGAGCTGCTCAGTGTGCCTTGAGGTGTGGGGCTTTGGTGTGCCCGGCCCCCGGCTGCAGGTAGGTGGGGAGGTGCTTGAGGCGGAGCACAGCTCACCTGGACGAGGTGCAGCAGCAGCTGGCAGGTAATGTGGGGCTCTGTGGGGAGGGACTGTGTGTTGGGCAGGGGTGGGATGGTGATGGATGGGATGGGGTGGGTGACCACCCCCCTGCCTTTGGTATTGCACTGCAAATTCTGTAGCAGGGAGGGAAAGGAGCCCACCTGGTTGCCCAAAGGGTCCATTTGTGGGCTTTGGGGTGGTGGACCCTGAAATTTGGTGTTTGGGTTGAGTCCATAAGGAGCGAAGGGTGTGGGTGGGTGAGGAAGGAGGTGCTCTCCATGGAGAGCAAAGTGGGGGTGGGGGTTCTGCCTGCTCCATTGCTGGGGTGTCCCACCAGCATGTCCCAGCAGTGGTGGGGGCCATGGGATGGGGTGAATAAGGACTCACAGGATGCACCCAGCAGTGGGACGTGATGGGTGGCCAGGCAGCAACACGGGGCAAGGAGGAAGTTGGAAATACAGCGCAGTGCTTGGGGCTCAAGTGCAGTGGAGGGGAGAAGAGCTGCTCAGGACAGGGGTCCCCATGAATCCCCCCTGCACCTCGTGGGGCTGCCTAGGGAGCTCTAGGCTAGGAGCCCTCCCCACTCCAGCTCTGCTCCTAGCCAAGTTACTCACAAAGGCTCTGTCTGACAGCGGGACTGAAATCACCCTACGTGCACCGAAGCAGAAAGCCTTCCCCCATCCTCCTCTCTCTGCAGAATTGCCCAGTAATTCCTCTTTTCATGCCTGAAAATGAGGAAGGAATGAGTCCTTCAATGCCCTTCTCCAAGGCCGGTGCCTCCCCCGGCAGGGCTCTATTCTGGGAAGGTTTCTTCCTCCTTCCTACCAGCTGGAAACCAACAGCATTTCAGTTTTGCAGTGCAGCCCCAGGTGCCCAATAAGCCGAGGAACACAGGTGTGGGAGTTTTAGGTGAATAATTGCTTCTGCCTTGAGTATATCAGAATTGAAACAGTTTCTTAAATAGTTTGGTATATAAAGGCTTTTTCTTGAGGCGTGACAAAGGCAGTACTGTGCTGTTGGGTCACGGTGTGGGTCTGCCCAAAAACAGCTCCAGGTGCAGCAAAGGGGAAATGCTGCTTGTGGGGCTGGGGACTTTTCCAGGTAAATGGCAGGGGAGGAAGGAGCAGGGAGCAGTCAGGGGTTGATTGGTAAATTGGAACAGGGGTGTTCCAGAGCCGTGGGGATGTGGCACTGAGGGACCTGGGCACAGTGGGGTGAGGTTGGATTCGGGATCTGAGAGCTCTTTTCCATCCTCAAGAGCTGTATGAGACTGCAGAAGCAGCAGCTTTGGGATGATTTCAGGACATGTTACTGCCTTGCCTTCTGCCAGTGGTGACTTCATGGCACTTCTGGTGGCAGCAGTTTGGGGTTTGAGTCGCAGTGGCAGCGCAGCCCTGGGCTGGCTGAGTCCCATGGCAACCAGCACCTTGAAAAAGCACTCCAAGCTCTCAGGCAAAATGCAGAAGAAAAATGCCTTTTAAGGTAGCAACACTTGTTTCCCAAAAGAGGTCGTTTTCAAAGTCAGACCCCGTTTCCTTAAAACCACAAATAAACAAATGCACATCGTAAAGAGAAGCAAAAGGATGACAAAGCGCCCGCCCTGAGCATCTGTCATTAAGGTGGCTTTAGGTAATTTGTTTTATTGCTCAGCTTTCTCTGCCGGGCTGGGGGATGGTCATTGCTTTGTGGCCGTGGGCTCGCATCCTTCCCTCTGATGGAGTAAAAGCAGGTTCTGTTTATGATGATGATTTTCAACCTAAGAGGAAAAGCCCTATGTATCTTCTGTAGGCAGAAAGCTGCAGATGCAGCTGGGCTTGTAAGTGCTGCTAACAGATAACAACATGATGGTTCCATGGCACTGGTGTGGGTGCAGGCAGAAATACAAGAAAAAAATGATAATAATGGGATGAAATGGCTCAGTGGGGCTTTAGGCTGACATGAATGCATCAGGGGTCTGGCTCCTGGGGGAGTGATGGAAGTGCTGCTCACACCAGGAGCAGCTCTGGGCTGCTTGGACAGATGGGGGATGTCAGACAGCAGAGCTCCTATTTGTGCCACTTTTGCAGTTTTTTCACCTGCAGAGATGTTATCTCACTTCCATGGCTGCTCCTCCAGACACACTTTGAGACCTCCTGCACTCTCAGAATCAGCAACAGGAGGTCAGGACGTTCCCAAGAGGGTCTGAATTAGCCACGTTCTTCCCAGACGTGGCACCCAGAGGCATTTCCAGCTGGGATCCAGGCGGAGCTCAGCTTTTTTGCAAGCAAAGCCATTTCTCTTCATCCCTGAGTCAGCGCTCCCACGGGGACTGCTGCTGTCACACCAACACTGCAGGTCCTGCAGAGAGAGAGCAGCTCTGAGCTGTCTGATTTGTGGAGGCTGAAGGGCAGAGTTAATTGCACTGGTGATGGCTGTGAGCTGTTTCCAATCGCGAACTTTAGAACGTAGTTTCCAAACTGGTGACATGGAAGCAGCGCCCTGAACGAGTCATTATTGATGCACTAATAAAACCTTTGCAAGAAAAAAAGAAAGAAAGAAAGAAAGAGAGAAAAGAAAAAGAGAGAAGTAAAGCAAATAAGGCAAACTCTATGGCCCCAGGATTTGGCTGAAAAGAAATGGCACTGCCTCACATCAGGAAGGTGAGAGGGGGAAGCAAAGCCTGTCGGGTTCCTTACCATCCTCCTGACAGTGCTGGATGCTTTCCTGGGTGATTTGGTGCATTAGCTTTAAGACAAAAAGAAGCCAACTCCTCTGGGAGGCGATAAGAGCAGAGGAAACAGTAAATCATTAAGCCAGCTCGGTGTAATGAACAGGCAGGGGACAAAGTGCATTAATTACAAGGGATGCGGGTGTGTTGTTGAGCAGATCAGACAAGTGGGAGCATTGAGAAGTCATGCCCTGCAGGGATGCCCGGTGTCAGTGCTCACAAATGGTGATGGCAACAGCAGCTGCAGCTCCAGCGTTTGGATTTTGGGTTTATTCCTGTTTGAAGGATTGCGCCACCCCTCTGTATGTGGAGCTGCATGGGCAGACAGGAGCTGCTCAGAGCTGAAACCAGAATCGTTGGCTTTTCTTCATCCTATCAGTGGGTTGTGCATTTGACACAGAGAATGGCCTTTCAGTTTCCCCCCTTTTAAGTCCATGGGGTCCTATGAGCACCGACTATGAAATATAACTGCAGGAGATGGTTTGTGAAGTTATATGGCATGCTGTAGAGCATTATGACATGATGATCACAGCATTTGCTGCAGGAGTGCCTTGCCATGTTGTTCTCTCAGGGGTTTACTGTGCTTTCGGTCATTGCTTGGGCTCCCCTGCACGTACACAGCGTGGCTCATTTCTCACCACAACACACACACATTCAGCCTCCTTTGGCCCAGAGCAGGCGCTCCCTTTGTTGCAGGGTACAGGTAGATGCTCTGATTGCAGGTTTGTCTCCTTGAAAGGACCAAAGAGCCCATTGTATTTGCCTGCTGGACTGTGCCAGCAGAGCTGGTAAGCAGCGCCTTGCTTTGATTTTGTCTTTAATTATCCAATGTGCTCTCTGTCCATAAATCTCTGCTTCTAAGCCACAAAATAAGGCAGAGCCTTGCAGCACTGCTAAAACCTTCCTGCAAAGCTGCTATCATATACAGCAGGAAAAAAACATTTTAAGCATGGCGTTATCTTTCTAGCATTAAGTTCCCTCCTTTATTTTTGGCATGAAAATGTTGCAGGTATTTGATGAAGGCTCCTGCAGCACCAGCCTGGTGGAGGGGGCATAGTGGCTTGCAGGCAGCTGCATGCATAGGGCAGTGTTTGCAGCAGAAGCAATGTTTGCCCCAAAATATGCCCTCACCATTGCAGTGGGCCGCGTCTGTGCCGTGAGCTGGCTCCTGTTGGTGCAGCTCAGAGCCTTAAGGGACGGAGGAGGGATTGCTCAGCATCACCAGCACAGCCTTTGCTATCAATTAAAATCTCCTAATTGACCAGCCCGACACAGCCGACCTGTACCCGCGCCAAGGCAGGCCCCCAAACATATGCTTGAGCCCACATCAAAGAGCTAATCGTTTCTCCACCTAATTAAACAAACCGGCAAATGGCAAGCAGGAGCCGGCTGGGTTTTAATTGCTGTGATTCTCCTAGGAAACGGGTCCCTCTGCTCCTGCAGCCCTGCACTGTGCTGGCACTGAGGGCTGAGCTGAGTTCTGCTGCGAGCCCTGCTGCCTGTTGATGCTCGGGGGGAACGCTGGTGCAGCTGGTTTGGGTTGAGGGGCATTTCTGAAGCTTTGTTTTTCACCAAACCCTTTGGCTTGGTGCGTTTGGGTTGAAGAAATTCCAGGAATTTAAAATGTTTTTGCTGGTAGCACAGCACTCCCGGGGCTGTTCAAATCCTTCTGTATGAGCTAAACAACCCGAGTGATGTTTATTTGCAGCAGACCTCCCAGTTCTCCCCATGTGTTGGCCTTCCTGCCCAGCCCCAGCTCTGCAGGGGATGCTTTTGCTCAGAAAGCTAGGGAGAACCCCAAGGTTTAAGCAGGGATGCCAGAGATTGCAGCAGGGACAGGGCCTCTGCTAGACCAGCCTGGGCTCTGGTGCTTCCAGTGCTCCCCAAAAGGTGAAGGGAACAAAGCCTTTGTTTTTCCCCACAGCATCACACCAAATACCAATGTGGTTTGTGTAATGGTAGTGTTTTTCTTTGCCTTCTAGACAGAGGACGTTGTCAGCATGGCAAACTTCAAGGGCCATGCACTTCCAGGCAGTTTCTTCCTGGTCTTTGGGCTCTGGTGGTCTGTGAAATACCCACTGAGGTACCTCAGCCAGAAAGCAAGCAAGAAGTCCCAAAATAATTACTGCTTCCAGCGCATGGATGCCATTGAAGGAGGAGTTAAAATCACCTTTGCTGTAATAGGTAAGAGCTATGTTGAGTTGACAATGCCAGCAGCTTCCCATGCTGTAGCAATGACCATTATGGAATCCTCGCTCCAGAGAAACTGGTCCGGATGTGGAAGGATGCATCTCCTTGATGCTCACCTTGTGTTGAGAGACCAAATCTCACATCCCTTCCCAAAGCTGAGCTACCATTAAGGCAGCCGATCCTGACCCAAGTCAATGGCAGTTGCCTTCAGAAAGCCCCCGAGGCAACCAGCAGCATCAAACCATCATTGCATATAAGCCACAATCTTGTGTGCCCACGCAGGGATGCTGGCAGAGCAGTTCGTCCCCGATGGGCCCCATTTGTACCTCTACAGCGGGGAGAAACGCGACTGGGTGAAGCTGATGAACTGGCAGCACACCACCATGTACCTCTTCTACGGCCTCTCCGGGGCGGTGGACATCTTCACCTACGTCTGCAGCACGGTGCCGCGGGGGCTGGACCGCCTGATGCTGTCCGTGGCCGTGTTTGTGGAAGGTCAGTAGGAGATAGGAGGCGTCTTGTTGGGTGAGTCACAGTGAGAACAAAATTTGGCAGGCTGAGATATCGCCCTGGACATCCCCGAGGACAGGACAGTTCTGATATATTATCAACGGACTGCCTGCTGCAAGATGAGAAATATAGGCATTGATGCATCCTGGCTCTCCTGGTTTGGGGTTTCTGGTGTGACAGCGGGCTGAGTTTCCTTGTTATGATGAATTGCAGGTGGATAGTCCATCTATCTTACATCCACTGAGCTGTTTGCATGCCCCGTGCTCCCCCCAAGGGCCATTAATTGTGCTGCAGGCATTGTCATTCTCATCTGCTTGCATTGCAAGTGGCAAATTGAAGTGACTTATTCTGGATTCAGCACATCATGAATATCATTATGTCTTCAGACTGTCTTGGATATTGTGAGCCTGGATTTCAGACCTCTCGGCTCACACAGGGCAGGAAGAAGACACTAGGAAATGAAGTTCTTGCTTACATTAGTGAGAAATACAAGTGGTAGGTGGGTGGTTGGACAAGATGATTGTAGAAGTCTTTTCCAACCTTGGTGATTCTATGATTCTGATATTTTCTTTTCCCTTATCTCAGTGGTGTTTGGAGCACAGCACAGGCAGCTCAGCAGGTAATGTGCAGCATGCAAGAAAAGGGAATCACAGAATTGTAGAATATCCTGAGTTGGAAGGGACCCACAAAGATCATTGGGTCCAACTCAATGCACCCAGGAAACGTATCTCAGAGGAGACCCAGGTGCTCCCCATGGCCACGCCACTCATGTGGCATTAAGAAACGATTTCACTTCCACGTCCTCCTAGATTGCTAATTTGATACAAACTAGGGGCTCACTTTTCCCATCGGATAAAGCTCCCTGAGAGCCGGTGGGACGTGATTTACTCTCAGTGGTGGTGCTCAGTATGGTTGATGCTACCCTAAGCATGGTGCTCGTTTTGGCAGGTTGTCTCTTTTATTACCACGTCCTTCACCGCCCCATGCTGGATCAGCACATCCACTCCCTGCTGCTCATCGCCATATTTTCGGGGGCCTGCAGCACCATGCTGGAGGTCTTCCTCAGGGACAACATCGTGCTGGAGATGTTCAGAGCCGGCATCACCATCGTCCAGGGAACGTGGTTCTGGCAGGTGAGGGCTGGCTCCTCCTGCAGAGCAGAGCACTGTGGTGGCAGAGCCACGTGGAGAGGAGAAGGAGCCGTACTTCACGTCTCAATCACGCGTCTCTAAAGAGCAATTCTGCAAGTAGATCATAACCCAGAGTGAAAATTTCCTCATGGCAGGTCATCTCTGATGGCTGCTCTGGCTGAGATGGCTGTTTGTCTTGGCTTATTGCTTCTCTGGGGGGAAAGGCGAGTGCTCACAGTAAGCAAGAGGCGCTCTGCGGTATCTGACAACCAAGTCCTAATTGCTTAATGTGTCTAATGCACCCTGCAGCACTCCCTGTGGCTCAGTGGAAAGATGCAGTCCCCACCAAGCAGTCAAATGGCTGAGTGAAAGCACGGCCACCTGCTCGCTTTGGTGGTGGAGATGCAAAGAGATCAGTTAGAGAGAACTGCTCCCAAAACTCAGCTGCCAGCAACAAATGTGAGCTCTCCTCCTCTGCCTCAGCCCCAGAGCTGCTGTGTTGACTCAGAGCAGCCCTTATCCAGGGATGTGAAACACCAAAGGCGCTGCACAGCTGCTCAGGGTGTGGTGGGGTCCCTGAAGGGGTTTCATAACCATAGGGATGTGGCACTGAGGGATGTGGGCACAGCTGGGGTTGGAGATCTCAGAGGTCTTGTTTGACCTTAATGATTCTATGATTCTATGGTTCTATGATCCTATGACTCTAAATTTGGAGGGCTGGGAGTCTGCAGTGCAGAGAGACAACTAGAAGCTTCAAAGCTCCTGTAGCAGCTTCTCATGCCTCCAGAATATCTTGGAAGGTCAGGAAGCGATAACAGCGTTTGCAAACCAGCCCAGGCTCATGTCTCAGAACACTGATTTCCCCCCAAGGTAACAAAGTTCTCATCCCACCCAGGTCGGGATCGTGCTGTTCCAGCCATGGGGAGGTCCCATGTGGGATGAGAGCGACCACAGCAACATCATGTTCCTCACCATGTGCTTCTTCTGGCACTGGGCAGCTGCAGTGGTCATCCTGGCTGTGAACTACAGCATTGCTTACAGGTACGGCTGGGGCAGGGGCTTGGGAGGAGCGGAGCTGGGCTGAGATGTGAAGCCACAGCTGGATCCACAGCCTGTGCCTGCTGCAGGTTTCAGAGCACAGCAACAAATGTATGCTTTATTTGTTGAATGCACAGAATGCAAAATAGGGGCAGCAAGAGGCACAGGCACTGAGCATGGAGAAGGCAAGAAAGCACGACCCCGAGCTGCTGTGCAAGCTGTGCACTGTTGCTGCTCTGCAGCGGGTGCTGGCTGACACCTGAAAGTCAGCATTTAATTCAATAGAAAAACCAAAGCTTTCCCATCACCACCCAACTCCCTCCCTTTGTCCCCTCCCTCACAAGGACTTTGATGCATTTGACCTTCCTTGAGCTGTTAACAAGAACGCCTGATGTTTAGGACCTCTATAGCAGTTTACCCCCTTCTGTGTGTTCACTTTGCCAAACATTTGGGGTTGGGCTGTCAGTGATGTCTTGCCCCATGTGTTGCAGCTGCATGCAGCGGTGTGGGAGAGGCAGTGGAGAGCCCTACATCAGCCTGGGGGTCCGGAAGCAGAAGGGTGATATGGACTCCCAGGCTGCATTCCTGAATGGATCGGATGAAGAGTGAGGATGCAACCTCCTCCTGCAAACTGGAGAAGAATCAGCTTTCCAGAAAGAAAAAATACAAACAAAACCTAACAAAATGTCTGGGGAGATTGGAGAGGGGCTGCCCTTGTGCTGCTTGGAATCCTATTGTGTGCATGGTGGTCTCTGTCCTCTGTTGTACCCAGATTCACCAGCTCTGACACATGCACTGATTGCAGTGATTTTAGCAACAAAATGAAGCACAGAAATTGACTGTTAAGATAGATCCATAGGGATGGATGGCATCCTTTGGCCTTCCCAACTCCCCCACTGGCCCAACCTGCTATGCTGCAAGGTAGGGAAACTCCATGCTGGGGTCAGGCCCTCCAACACCCCCACACCACAGCATCATCTCAAGGAAGGAGATGGAAGGAGCAATATGAAATTACATCAGATTTGCAACACCACAGCTTCATCGTGCACAACAGGAATTTTACTGCCAAAGCTGTGAACTGAAGACATTTTAAAAACAGATTTCTATTCACTAAAAGTTCTTAAAGAGGGAATAAATATGAAGCAAAAATCCTTTCAGTCTGATAAATTCAGGAGTGTGTAGCAGTGGCTCTCAGACTTACAGAGCCCCGTGAGATGCATTGCTGAGAACCAGGACCCACCAAACAGCCCTGATTTCCATAAGCAAATCCCCCACAGCTGGGAAAGTGTGATGAAATGGGTGCACGTTGTGTCCCCAGCCCACTTGTGCTGGATAATTCCTGGCAAAAAGGTCACTTGCAGGTAAGAGGAAAGCAGATGCTCAGCCTCCCTGGGTTTCCAGCCTTTGGAGCAGGTTTGTTTCTTGGTGCTCATTTTCAGGAGGCTCAAATGGGCTCAGTGCAAAGGGAATTTAGCAGCACAGCAATTCACCTCTGCAGATCTGTCCAATTAATGCCAAGCAGTGAAGTGCCATGAATTGTACCTGGAGGGTACCAGCAGATGCTCATTCTGCTATGGTTGGGGGCAGCTTTCCCCAGAGCACACAGTTCTCTCTGCTGTGATACAAGACCCAGGGACGGCAAGCAGGAGGAGTTCTTGGAGTCCTTTTCTGACATTAACGATTCTGTGATTCTACGACAGCGCCGTGCAGCCAGCAGCTCCTCACGCACAGAGCGAACCTCGCTGCAGGGCGGCACACCGAGCACTCGGGGGCTCCAGGGGGGCAGAAAGCAAACCTAAGCGGGCAGCAAAAGCAGCTCGGTGCGATGAAAACAGAAAAGCCGACGCCGCTCTTTCCAGCCCACGGCCACACGAGGGCAGAGCTGCCAGGAGCTGCGGGCGGAGGCGCCTTGGGCTCCGTTCCCCCCCCACCAGCGAGGGGATGCCGATAGAAGCCGACCCCCCCCCAGCATCCCCTCGTCCCCACCTCACGCTTTTCCTCTCCGTAGCTGGAATAGCTCTGTCTGCCTCATTAACTCCCGGCCCTACAAACGTCCTCCGGTGCGGCGCTCGTTAATTTGTTTCCGTGCTCGGGAATGTGTTCTTTCCGAGGTATGAAGGTCAGCAAAGAAGGAGAGAGGCAGGCTGTGACCATACAGAAAACACAGGAGGAGCGTGGTTTGGGAGGAGAATTAACAACTTGTGTTTTAGCTGAAAAACGTGTTTGTAAATAGCTGAGGTACCCAAAGAATTGTTCTGGGTACTCGGAGCACAATAAGAGCTCCAGAGATGGTTTATTATACATCAGGCACAACCAAAAGCCATCCTCACATTTATTTCCTGAGTGACAGACATTCCAGAGCAGTTCTAAATGATATATATTGCTTTTAACACAGCCTTGCTTTCGTTCAATAGGATCCTATATAGCATATGGAGCCGTACAAATTGAATTATCCATTAGCATCTTGAAACTTGGTGCTGGGCCCAATGTTGGTGCAGCTGGAGGGGGGGCCTTTGGAGGGCTGTATTGCCTGGGGTTGGTTTGGGGCAGTTTGGTTTTTGCTGTGCTCCTGGATGGCACTGGTTGGGGCGCAGGGATGCTGATGTTCCCACAACTGGAAATCTGCTCGTTCAAGGCAGGAAAGAGCTGCAGGTCCTCCATCTAGCCCCGTTTCTTCAGCATGCCAGGAGAACACAGAACATCACCCCAGAGCACCAGCTATCCCACACCTTGCCATCCTCCTATCCACCAGCCTCATCCCGTGCTCTTCACCAGAGGTAGGATCTACCACTGCCACTCTCTGTGGCTGCATTTATGTAAAGCTGAAGGGATGCAGCACAAGCCCAGCCTATGCTTCTACCACCTGCTTCACCTCCCCTGTTGCCTGTTTATGAAAGCCTGTCTTAGCATTCGTCATAATAATAATAATACTTTGCACTTCCCTAACAACCATCCATCTGCAGAGCCCGAGCTGCTGGCAAACCTTTAATTAGATCGTGCCTCCCACCACCCCCAGGAAGCAGGCAAACATTATCACATTTTTTCATTAGCACTGAGGCCGGTGATGAACCTTCAGGGAGAGGATGTTGCAGTTACAGCCAAGAAAAGAAGAAATAATTAAAAATGAAATGGAGTTCCGTTTGCTGTTTAGCTTGAAAACATCAGGGCTGGAGCCCAGGGAGGGCAGGAGTTGCTGGGACCATCCCATAATACTCCCCTGTGCTCCAGCAGTCTGCAGCTGGGGGCTGTAGGTGCAGCTCACTGAGCTCAGCCCCTCAGGCAGTGATTTCAGCACACAGTGTGGCTGATCCTCCAAGAGTCTGGGGGCTGCTGGCATTTATCCCACCTTACCATCAGCACTTACCCTCACTTTCCATTGCAGGGGTTGTTTCAGTGGCTAGATCCCCTTTTCCCCAAGCGTTTCATACCCCAGCTCTCCCCAAGGACTCTCACAAACAGACTGGTAAGCACTTGATTACTGTTTGCCCTTTCTAGGAGACCTTTCTCTGCTTGCTGTGCTCCTGCTGGCTCTTTAAGCTCTCTTCCAAAAGGCACCTTCAGCTCCCAGCAGCTGTGCCTTGTTTTCTCCCTTCTCCCTCCAGCTCTGGCCTCCCACTGCTGGAAGTGTTTTGTTCCTTCTGCTTGCCACCAGCTTTGAGGTTAGCTGGTTTTTGGGGGGATGTTGCTTTGTAGGGCTGGGTGAGGAAAGGAAGGAAGAAAACAAAGGCAGAAAGGGGAGCTGAGTTACACAGAGGCTGCTGAAGGTGCTGCTGCTCTCTGCCAGAAACCTGGGCGCTCTGTTATTTTGGGGGAGGGTCTGTGAGGAGAGCTGCTATAGTGGCTTAGGGAGAGCACTTGTACCCTGCAAGGTGCTGCAGCCCTGGTTTGGTGATGCTGCACGTTCTGGCATCCCCTCTAAGCTGAAGGCTCCTGTTGCAGCATGCTCAGCTCCTTTTCTGCCCATGCAGAATGATGAGCAGCACCTGTGGGTGAAAGCACTGTGCTCCTGTCCCCATGTGCATTTCCCCTCCCTGCCAGCACTGAGCTTCCTCCCGCTGGATGGAGCTTTGCACGCTCTGCAGCTGCCTGCAGGAAGGCTGGAGGCCTGCACTGCATGGCAGCACGCCAGCAGCTGCCTGTTTTTCCTCCTTCCTCCTTCTTGCTATTGCCGATATGGAGATAAGTTGTGTAAAAGGGCTCCTGGCTATGGCTCAGTGGCCTTTATGGCTGTGCAGGAGAGCAACCCTGGGGGAGGCTGCGTGTGTTGTTTCCCCTCCTGCTATTCCAGCCTTAGGGCTTCCCTTGGGTGCTGGCTTATGTGTGCAGCTCTTGACGGGGCTGAGCACTGGGCACAGCTTATCCTGCAGCCCGGATGGGGGATTTTGGGGTTGTGTGGGGCCCTATGATGTGCACCCACATGTGTTGCGATCCAGAGAAATATTGGGTTGCGACTGCACCGAGTGCTTTTTGTTGCCTACATCTGCTCCTTGGGCAGAGCTCATTGCCTTTGCACCAGGAACTCAGTGATTTGGAAGGAGATGGGGATGCTGTGGGGTCACAGTGTCTGTTTACCTCGAGGCACTTCATTCGTTGCTCATCTGTGCAGCTGGTGAGGTGAGAAGGCTGGATATGCAGGGATTACTTTGCATGTTGGTATGGTTTGTGTCTGCAAATGCTTAACACTGGGCAGCACTGAGTCAGACAAGAAAAAGGACAAAAACCAGGCTGCTGTGTGCTGCAGAGTCTGCTCTGGGGGGCAGTGGGGCCAATTCTTCTCTCCCCCTCTTGGTTGCTGTGGGCTGGAGATGGAACTTACAAGGGCTCTGCTTTGATTTGGAAGCCCTGACCCCAAACTCCTGCTCACAGGCACCTTTCATATGGCATAATCCCTGTACAACCTCATGCAGAGATTACTGTGCTCAAATCAGGGAACTCTGAGCCCTTCCAGCAGAACCTGGCCTCGTTGCTGCCACCTCTTCATTGGCTCTTTCCCCAGCCATCCAGAAAATAACACCGTAACTGAATACACATGATCACCACGGGAAGGGGAATCGGCTGCTCTTCCCAATTTAGTGGCAAACTGTGGGATGCTCCTTGCTTCTGGCAGATCCAGGTGTCCCCTATTGTGAAACCACGGCTGAGTCAGTGCTGCAAGCTGGCCTGCGGGGAGCCCAGCTCCAAACATCCTGTCCGAGGGCCACCTCCCTGCCTCACCTCTGCCTTTATCTGCCCCTTCTGAGTAACAACACGTCTGGCGAGGGAGAAGGACAAGCAGAAGCTGCAGGTAAATTCTTCTCTTTGCCCATAAAGGGAGGCCGAGCTGCCGTGTTTGGCGTGGATGCGGCTCCTGGACCTTGGGAAGGGCCATGGGGAGCCCAACTCTGTGATGTATTTTTTTGTGTGATGGTGGCTGCTGGAAAGCTGTTGGGGTGGTGTTGGTACAGGCAGCCTCCTGCTGTTCTGCAGCGTTAAGGCTTGTCTGGAGAGCTCTCAGGTTCTGGGGTCGTGGGGGAGGATTTGCAGGAGGAGAAGAGAGAGGTGGGGATTTCTGCTCAAGAGAGAAGTACCCACATAGCAGAGATAGAGGAGGAGCTGCAGAGAGGGGTACATGGGGAAGGCTCTCCAGAGCCCATCATTCAGCATGGAAGATGCTGGATGCTGCCCTGGATGCTGCCCCTCACACCCGTGGGTATTCACACATCCATCTCTGCCTGGGGCCAAAACCACCCATGGTGCTGCTTTGCTGCTGTGTGATGGAGCTCGAGGGGACAGCCTGGCAGCTGGGCAGAGCTGCAGTCCAGCCCACACCAGGCAGTCAGCACACTGTGCCATAAGGAGAGCGGGCAGCTCCCATATGGCTGCTGCAGGAGGGCACTGCAGCCTGCAGGGAGAGAAAGACAGCACAGGTAACAACTCCTGACTGCATCCATGTTTCACGTCCTCTGACAGGCACAGTTGCTTGCAGGAAAAATAAATAACCCAGCATTGCACTCTGGGGCTGCGACTCGCCTGGAGCCTGACCAGCTTGTGTGGGAGCGTTTGGGTGCTGGGCTGGGTTTGTCCTTACTGGGACGTGCTGCACCTCAAATGTGTGAGCTGTGAGAGTGGTTTGTTGCTTGGAAACGTGTCTGGTTTCTCTAAGAAATAGTGGCTGTTCCTTAAAATAAGTTTTTGTTGTTGATTTTTTTTTCCTTTCTCTGAGAGAGATGAATTCAAGCGTCTGCTTGACCAAAGGGTTGGGATGGGGAATCTCTCCTATTTGAAAGATAAACCTCTGGTTGTCATTTGGGAGCCTGGGTGCTGCTCTCCTCTTCTCCTCCTCCATGGAAAGCTAATGCTGTGGCTATGTCCTAATCCAGGTGCAGTCCTGACTCCAGCTTCAGGCTGCTGTCATTGCAGTTAGCATCCCTGTAGGACAATGGTAACATTTGGTTATATATCATGCAATTGTGCATCGCTTAAATGTGATTTAAGAGCATTTGTTTTTAGTCACTTCAGCACGTGGCTGCGTGTGCAAGGAAGATAAGTGCCCTGGATGGGTGTCCAGGCTATAATCAGCAGAGACACAGTCCCTCCTGGGGCACGATCCACCTCACCCTGCAGCTGAGGTACAGCAGAGGACCTGAACCAACTGCTGGGATGGGGCAGCTCTCATCAACCCTAAGGGCTGTTGAGTCATTTCCCTGCCATGAGGAAACCTTAGCATGGCACAAAGAGTCCCAAGCCTTCCCCAGATCACCCATGCTGAGTGATGGATGCCGATGCTCTGGAATCCACAAGCTGCCCCAGCACTGCAGCTCCAGCCTGGCCAGGGATGTCTTGCAGAGCTCTCCCACACCCGAGGCACTCGCCACGCCACATCCTACCCTTATTTCACAGTGCTAATTACTTTCTCGTGTGGGAGGACTTGGAGAACGTGCTGGGGTTGTTCATCCAGCCTCTGCCATTTCCTTTGGTATTTATAAACACGGCGAGGATGTATTTGTGATGCAAGGGGCCCCCTGATGCAAGTTGGTGTGGCGGCTTTTCTACAGATGAGTAATGCTTTCTTCCACACAAAGCCCAGAGGTGGAGAAGGAGCAGAAAGGCTGCGAGGAGGGCAGGAGTGAGGGCTCCTCGGGTGGTAGATGTATACAGAGTGTGGAGAGATGCCTTGCTCACATTCAGCACAGAGGCTGTGTGGAATATGCATGAGGCTCTTCTGGGCTCCCGTTGTCACGGCTCACTGTGAGGCTTTGGCTGATGGGAGCTGCTGGGCACTCCAGCTGGATTCACACCCAGCGATTATCTGGTTGGGAAGGAGCTGATATTCCGAGGAAATAATTGCCATGCTGCTTTTTATGAGCAGAAGCATTGTTACGGGACCTCAAAGCATGGAGCTGCCATGTCTTCTTGAGTGTTAACATCACTTTTTCTGTCACGAGGAAGTTGAGGTGACTGAAACACAGATACAGAGGTACACGTGATGGCAGCTTCTCCTTTAGGCACCGTGTCTCTGTATTCCCTGTTGCAGTGGATGCTGCAGCTCCCCAGGAGGCTGAGCAAGCTTTGGGATTAACCTGAGCCTGTTTGTTCCTACAGACACCAGGAGTGATCCCAATGCCGACGAGTTTCCTTGGCAGCGCCCTTCGGGGCACCTTCTTCCTCATCTTTGGTCTCTGGTGGTCGGTGCGATACCCCCTGAAGTATCTCAGAAGGAAAACAAATGCTGAGAACCAGCCAAGCTATGGGCTCCGGCGCGTGGAAGTCTTTGAAGGGGCAGTCAAAGCTTTCTTTGCCCTGGCAGGTAAGGGCTGAAGAGTCCCTGTCCCATCACCTACTGCCAGCTCACTGAGGGCTGTCACAGTGGCACACAGCTGTTGCTGTGTGGGAGGACTTGGGGACAAGCTATGGCTTGGTCTGCTAACATCAGTATCAATATTGCTGGGCGGATATCACTATGAATTCCCCATCTCGAAGAAACATTTCCAAGTTTGCCCTTTCCTCCATGTAAAAGGAAAACGTGACCTTTCTGCCCTCTTCCTAGGGATCCTGGTGGAGCAGTTTGTCCCCTCTGGTCCCCACCTGATGCTGTACAGCCCCAAGACGCACAGCTGGACGGACCTCACGCATTGGCACTACACCACCATGTACCTCTTCTTCCTCCTCTCTGGCATCGTGGATGTGGTCTCACACTCACCACTCAAACTGCCATTGGGTTTAGACCGGCTCTCGCTGTCTGTGGCCCTGTTCATGGAAGGTGAATGGGGGGCTGGAGGGAGGGCTGGGGTGTCACCAGCATGCATCAACCAAAAACCCCCAGGCTGTATTTTGGTGTGGTGTGCTCCATGTGCACAGGGGTTTGGAGTTCTGCTGATGAGCAGCTTGCTCTCTCCAGCATCACAAAAATGCACTGACTCTTCTAACACAAAGGGACAAACCCTGACACAAAGCTCTGTGATGCCCTATGAACTGCAGGTGCCCATTTCTGGGCTCCTTCCTGGCTGGGACACAGGGATGCCTGTGGCTCTAGCAGAGCCCCTCAGCTATGGCTTGGTGGTCCCCAAAGCTGGGAGCTGCAGAGTCCCTGCAGAACAAGGTGATAGCAGTTGGCTGTTTGCTTCTTCACCCTTCCCATCAGGCAGATCTTAGCGAGACCTACAGCATGGCCATAATATTCAGATTTTTTTTTACGATTTAAAAGACAGGAACAAATCCCACAGCATCCTTTCCTAATGAAGTGTTGATTTTTGTCAGGTTTGCTCTTCTGCTTCCATAACTTTGGTGATGCTACACTGGACCAGCACCTCCACTCCCTGTTGGCCTTCGCTATTTTTGCTGGAGCCCTCTGTGTCCTCCTGGAGGTGTTTCTCAGAGATCACATCATCCTGGAGTGCCTCAGGACCAGCACATTCCTTCTACAGGGCTCCTGGCTCTGGCAGGTCAGTGGGAACCCAGCGCTCCCCTCCGAGCTGTGGGCTTTGCCCCAGGAAGGAGCAGAGATACTGTGATCATAAGGGTGGGAAACCACACTCACGATTTTCCATTGTTATTATGAGTAATGTTCCAAGTAATGTTCGGATCCCTTTCCCCAAGATGAGCATCCCATGTCCATGACAGTTTGGCTGATGAGAGCACTGAGGCAGTGTGCTGAGTGTTACAGGGATTATTTTGTCCCCATCTCATGGCAAGCTGCAGCAGCAAAGGGATCAAAAGAGGAGGAAAAGCAATGAGCAATCATAGAACGGCTTAGGTTGGAAGGGACCTTTAAGATCATCAATATAGTGAAGCCTGATGCTTCTGCCTAACACCTCTGTCTGTGAGCAGATCGGGTTTGTGCTGTCCCCTCCCTGGGGAGGACCGGGCTGGGACCAGACTGACAGCAGCAATTTCTCATTCCTCACCATGTGCTTCTGCTGGCACTACGCAGGAGCCCTCATCGCCCTGGCAGCCAACGCGGCCGTGTCACGCTGGTATGTGAGCAGCTCCAAACCAAAGCCTCTCTGGGAAGCTCAGCGTTGTGTTACGAGTGATGAAAATCGTGTGCCTGCGTGGAGCAGGGGGGCTGCTGGAAAGGGAGGGGGAAGGCTGGGTATCAGGGTGCTCAGCATCCTTGCTGATGGGTTGGGGTGAGCAAACAGCTCTGCTGCTTGCGTCCTGCTGAGCCGTGTTCCTGTCCCTCCCCACAGCTGCAACGAGTCCTGCCAGCTGCGATTCGGGGACATCGATGTGGAGTTGGACTGCGGCCTGTGCGTCCGCAAGAAGGGCTCTGGTGGGGCACTGCTCCCCGAGGGCGACCCTGAGGAGAAGTGAGGCTGCACTGGGCAGTGGCGGCTCCTCCTGCTGCTCTGGGGATCTTGAGATGAACTCTGGAGTTCTGTTTGGTTAAACTGGAAGCAGCGGAAGCGGGAGGTTGAGCCCCAAAGCTGAGCTGCTCCTGCGTGCTCCCGGCCCCCTCTGACAGCGAGGAGTTTGCCATTTTCTCAGGACTGGTTTGCTGGCAGGCCATGTGGCTGGTTGGGCTTTCTCTGAACCCAGCAGGAGGGATGCAAACTGCCCCCTGAAGCAGCTCCTGGTGCCTGCTGCTCGCTGCGCCGCTAGCAGAGGGGTTTTGTACAAAGCTTTGCATGCACAGAGTGTACACGGTCCCAAATAAAGTGCTATAATAAACCTCTTTATGGATCTCCTCACTGTGCCTTGAGGTCGGAAGCACTGCAAGGCAATGTCTGGCTGCTGGGCTGTTTGGGAGTGAATGGAGAACTGGTTGGGGCTGCTGGAGAGCAGGGGCACACAGCTGCAGCCCTGCGGGTTTAGATCAGAAGTGAGAAGCAGTTTTGGAGCAGGCAATTGGAGCACAAGGATGTGGCGTGCCCAGGAGATGGGGCCTTGCTTTTCTCCTAGGTCTCTCACTTGGCTTGCAGCTGGACAGCAAGGAATCGCTTCCTGCCACTGAGACCAAGTTGTCATTAAACAGGATTAATGAGAGAAGAGAAAGTTCATCAATGGTGCTACATCCCCTTCCAAGGGCTGGCTGAGGTGGCTTAGCCCACACCTCCACAGACCCCACCAGGCCTTGGGGGAGAGCCCACCCTGCCCAGGGCAGTGCCATTCCCAGCCCTGCAAGGTCCCTGCAAATGGTATTCACTGCCCCTATGGGACCAGAGGCATGGCCACACAGTTGGCTCATTACAGACTGGCTGCCATCGATGGGAAGCTGAGTGCAGAGATTATAACCCCATGTACTGTACTTTAATGGAAAAGAAAGAGAAAAAATCCTTTTTCCCCTTTGATCAGGTGTTGCACTTTGCAGTTTTTTTCTTGTCTTGGTATTACCTGGAGTAGCAGAAATGCTGAGGCACAGCCTGAGGCAGTGATGGAGCACCTGGTGGGAAGGCAGGGCCAGCACAGGTGCATGCAATGTACTGAGTGATGGAAGGGCTGCAGCCAGGATCCACCCCTTCCCGGCCCTCATTCTGAGGTTGGCAGTGGACATGAGAACATCTAGTTGCAGATCTCTGCATACCTGAGGCCTTCTAAAGGTAAGCAGCTTTTTTTCTTTTGTTTCTGTGTATATAGCAGCTGTATTTGAGCATATCCTCACTTGCTGTAGCTAGGACTTTGCTTCTTCAGTATTGTTGCTGTGCTTTCCATCAAATTATAACATCACAACTAAGGAATGTGGAATTGCTCTTACTGAGATTTTCACTAGTTAAAGTCCAGGTTTTAGTGGAGATGTTTCCTTTTCCTTGAAGAAATGCAAATAAGAGCAAATACTTAATGATCCTCATGCCTGCGTGCTGAGCGAGCTCAGCTCCGTGCCCAGAGCAAATGCCTGAGGGTTCCCTTGAGCTGTGCACACAACATGACCTGTCATTGAGCTGGGCAGTAGCATTGGGTGGTGTTGAGATGTCACACATGTTCACTGAGTCAATGGCATAGAAAGAAAGAAGCAGGTTGGTGTAGCTCTTATTGCATCTGTAGAGCAGTTCCTAAGGAGCTGCAGGTGGAAGCGATTCCCTACACAGCTTTAGCCCCAAGCTGGAAGGCAACATATCTTGGTGACTGGGCAATGGCAGCAGTGAGGAAGTTCTGTGGGCTCTGCTGGTGTAGCATTATGGTTTGGTGCAAGGACACCCACCTCCCTGCAAAGCCCTCATGTTCAGCCCCAGGGAGGCAGCAGTGATGTGGACATGCCATTCCAGATGGTATTATTGTTCTCATGGTCCGTGGCTCCTGGAATCACCTCTGCCCAAAGCAAAGCCTCCATTTGCATGCTTGCAATCCATTAATGCCTAACTAAATGACAGACTGGAGCCAGGAATGAAGGCAATACCCACTTGTGTTGTTGCTGCTTCCTGTCTGTTAGTGTAAGACTTGGGTTAGTGGCAATGTTTTCTGTTGCACAGTTAGTCAGGGATTGAGTGAGCTCCTGTGCTGGGGGAGTAGTGGCTCTCCTGCTTCCCACCTGCAGCGTTTGATTATGGATTGTGAGAATTGTGTCTTAGCACTGAAATTCTTGAGCCTCTAGACCCAAATGCTGCTCGTGAATCATATGCTGAGTCTCAGTGGCACTTGCAGTGGAGTGGTATTATTGACACAATGTTCTGTTTTTCCCTTGAGCTATTGCTGTGTGTTGTGTTTGGTGCTGCTGGGCAGCTGCTGCTCCCAGTACTGCTTTGCAGATAGGAGCAACTGCAGGTTGGAGAAGAAATATAGTAAAGGCCAAGCATGGGGATGTGTGGCACAGAATAAATGGTGGTGTTTGGGGGGCATCCTTTGGTATCTAACAGCAGAGCTTGCAGGCTTATGGCTGTTCAGCAAGCAAGATGTAATGTGAGTGTTGTTTCAGATAAGAGCAGTTGCCTTGTAAAGCACAGAGCCCAGATATTGTTACAGAGCAGCAGTGTTCCAAGTTCCAGCCTGGGTTTTAAACTGAAGCCCAGAAATTGCTGTCTGTTTGGCAGGGCAGGGTGAGAAGTGTGCTGTAATGCTGTCATTGGGGTAACTGGGCTGGGGGCTTCTCTGAGATACACAGGGGGAAAGAAATCCTTAAAGAGTGAGCTGAGCATGTGCTGGGTAACAAAGTGCCTCCCCAGGGGAACCTGGACAGGTAGCTGGGAAGGTCAATGTGGTGCTGGGGCTGTGAGGGTTGGGGAGTGCCTCTGGAACTGGCAGAACATAAATAGCTAAATGCCAAAAGATGACTTTTATTGTTTACTTGTTGCTATTTAAAGGGAGTTCTAAAGCAATCAGTACTCCTCAGTGTGTTTAAACAGTCTTTTGTTTCCTGTGCAGGGTCCAACCAGGACATGCTGTGTCAGCCTATGCAAGATGCAGGCATGAGATACAGCCATCCTCTTCCAACTGCCTGAGCACAGGTATCAAATAGGATTTTACTTCAAAACATTGGCCGGGGCCCCGACCCGGGACATTCAAGAAAATGGCAACTGGGCATAACAGCCTCTTTATTTTTATTTCCCCTTTCTTTCGCAGGTCGGCTGTGCAGAGGTGAATGGAGCTGTCTGTTTCTCCTTGCGTGCAGTGATGGAGACCGTCCTGTCCAGCAGATTGCAATGGGTGCATAAATAAGAGCACAAAGCTGTTGTGTTGGCCCATTATGCTGCAGGGTCACTTGGTGTGACCTTCCCAGAGAACCTTTGCTCTCAGATGTGAGCACAGCACTGGGAGAAGAGCCCAGAGGGAGGGCTGAACCACTCCTGTTGCCATGGAGACAGCAGGGACCAGGAGGATGCTCCAGAGAGAAATCCCAGGTGGAACTGGCTGCCCTGCCCCTCCTGCTCTGGGATGGAGAACAAAGGGATGCTGTGAGAAAGGAGTGACAGACAACACAGGTTAAGTCACATTTGCCACAACACTCACAGCCCCATGAAGCTGGAAGGGGGGGGAATCACAAGTCTGGAACACAGGAATAGCCTGGAGTTGCTCCAGTTACAGCCAGCAATTTTGGAAGATGATGTTAAGCTTCCTGGACTGTGCTCAACCACATCCTCAGCTCTTAACTCTGCTATCACAGGTTTTTTACTCCTTCTCACTGACAAGCTTCAGGGCAACCTCTATGGGAGATGGGACCGCTTCTCTTAGCCCCAGTGTTTCTCCTTACCTTCAGTCCCGTGCCAGAACCACCCAGCTGCCATGCAAAGGCTGCCTGATGTGTCACTCCAGCCCCTCCTTCAGCCTCCAGCCTACTCTCAGTGAAGGATTGATGCTGCAAACAGAATAGTCTGAATTGAGCTGTCCTGGCAGACCACACGACAGCCCACAGGCCATAGGTTAAGTGCTCCTGCAACAAAGCGCAGGCTCCTCGCGGGTCACTGGTAAATACAACAGAACTCTGGGCATTTTTAACCTCTTCCTGCAGAACCAAACCTCGCGTTAACGCTGAGCAAAGCTGTCCAGCTCACCTGCAGTGATGCTGTTGGCTCTTATGGGACCACTGGGGAAGCTTGAGCAGAGGCAGCCCAGGCACTGCATGGGTTAAGGATGTCCTGACTTCACGCACTGCAGCACTTACAGCTCCCCTGGGCTCCATTCCGTGCTGTGCTGAGGCTCACAGCCAGCTGATTGGCACAGGGTCCCACTGGGGCTTGAGACCAGAGAGCACGAGCAACTTCCTACAGTGAGAAATCACAGCAGAGCTGCTTGTGGGCAGGGAGATGTGGGTCTGCCTCAACAGAGCAAACACAATGCGCCTCGCCAGCCCACCTACCGCTGGGATCAATGCTCATCTCCAGCCACAGACATTTCTTTCAGGCTTAACTACATTCCAAAATACCTAATTTCAGCACTGAGCACCGCTTGCCCTCCATTTCCCTGCCTTACTCTTCATCATTCCGCTTGCCAACACGAAGTTATTATGTCCTATAAAAACAGGCTGTCTCCCAGCTCATCTGCTTTGACTGTTTGACCCTTGCAGTGCACACACTGAAGCTTCTGCCATCTCTATAGATGCCAAGCAACGAGTTACAACTGCTTCAGACACCCAGACAGAAAGAGGTTCCTGCTGCTGACGCCAACCTCAGCCTCTGCACTAACCTTGAGATCTGCAGTTTGCTCCCAGAAGCATCGATGCTCAGTCCTAAACCACCACTGCTGTAACAGCAAAGGAGGTTGGCAAAATAAATCTGCCCATGCTACATCCACCTACTGTTGGGCACAGAACAGTTTCCATATACATTATCCCACTGCACAACCTCAGAAGAGCAACTGTTAATGAGCAGAGAGACAAAGTCATCCCACACTTCCTCCCCTGCTGTGTTCCCAGCTCCCAAAGACACCCCACGTACAGCAAACACCTTCTTAGCAGAGATCTTTGAGCACATTTCTAAACTTCCTCTTTTTCTAAGGCTGCAGTCAAAATCCATCGTAAGGAATTGATCTGCAGCACTCAGCAGTGATCACCAGAGCATGGAACTAATAGATTGGGATTCGGGTCTGATGAATTTATTGTGGGGGTGTAATGCTATAATGTGATGGAAAGCACAGCAATAATAGTTGGGTAGCAAAGTTTTAGGCTGCAGCAAGTGAGGATAAGCCCAAGTGCAAGAGCCATGGACACAGAAACAAAGGAAGAAAGCTGCTTACCTTTGGAAGGCCTCAGGTAGGCAGGGATCTCCAGTGAGATGCCCATATCTCTACTGCCAACCCTTAAATGAGGGCTGGGAAGGGGTGGATCCTGGCTGCAGCCCTTCCATCACTCAGTGCATTGCATGCACCTGAGCTGCCCTGTGCTGGCCCTGCCTTCCCACCAGGTTCTCCATCACTGCTTCAGGCTGTGGCTCAGCATTCCTACTACAGGGGGATCAATAGAATTTATTGAAGGAAAAAAATCTAATGCTCAAATTCAATTCTAGAATTCAGTCTACAGACTTCGTAATTCATTTCTTTTCCAGCCATCCTACCTGAGGGTGCAATCCAAGAAACAGCTTTGGATTTGAGAATCGCTGCAGCATCATCTAAATGAAATTCACAGCTAAAAATCAAAACTCTTTCCCAAGTAGTTGCGACAAGCCAACAGACGGCATTTTCTAGGACAGCATCTGTTCATTCCTGCAGTCTGAATAATTCAGCCAGAATATGGGAGTTCCAATGGAACTCAGGAGCCCATTTTAAGGAGAAGCAGAACACGCAATCATTTCCTACTGAAAGCTCTTAGAGCTTCGTGTGTCCTCGTGCCTTCTCTCCCCTCTGTTCAGACCCTTTGGGAACCACCCAGGTCAACACAAAGAAAGGCCAGGTCTGTCTCCTGGTCCCCAAAACCAGTGCTCAAACAGCAGTGACTTTGCAGTCATTTCTGTGAGACGTGAGAGAGGAAGAATTTGTGCTTGAGGTCACACTTCAAAGAGGGGAAATAGAAGAGAAACGACAGACAGAAGCAGGGACAGCTGTGAGCTTCACAGCCTGCTGGTTTTAGGTGTTCTGGAACAGAGAGTTAAACCAAACACTGAAGTTCCCTTCCTGAAACAAAACCATTAAAAGTGATACAGTCAATGCTAATTACAATTAGCAAACTGCTGCCATGGGCTCTTCACATCTTCAAAGTATTTCCAATTTGGCCATCAACAAGAAGCGCACAACGAAACTGCATCACACACTGAGGTTTGTCTCCCTGAATGCCCTCTTATCTGTAACCCACCCATGCTCCAACATGAGGATGTAATGCCAGTCAGGAGTCCCAGGCACTGCTTTAGCATCACGCCCACAGAACCACAGGGTTGGAAGGGATCTCTGGACATCACCTTGTCCATGCTCCCCCTGCTAAAGCAGGTTTCCTACCCAGGAATGCATCCCATGACACTGAGCTCTGCCAGCCACCAGCTCTCAGCCCACCTCACTGCTCACTTATCTACCCCACACCTCCCCAGCTTACCAGCAAGGGAGGCAGCATCAAAGCTTTGCTGAAGTCAAGGTACACAACACCCACTGCTCTCCCATTTACCAGCTGCCATGGCATCATAGAAGGCTACCAGATTGGCCAAGCACAATTCTCCCTCAGTGAATCCATGTTTAGTCCTGATAACCTTCTTTCTTCCAGTCTCTTGGAGATGACATCCAGAACGAGGAGCTCCATCACTTTCCCAGGGACAGAGATGAGGCTGACCAGCCTGTAGTTTCCCAGCTCCTCCTCCTTGCCCTTTTTGCAGGCTGGAGCCACACCAGCTTTCCTCCAGCCCTCAGGTACCTCTCCTTTTCTCCATGACCTTTCAAAAGCAGTCTGACCATCGCTTCTGCCAGCTCCCTCAGCATCGCATCGGGGCCCACAGCTTTGTGTGCATGAGGTTGCCCAGGCGATCTCTAGCCAAGTAGATTCTCCCCAACCAAGGGGAAGTTTTCCTTTCCCTTACTTTCTTCTTCTCCTCTCTGCAAAGGCCAGCAGGATCTGGAAGTAACACAGAAGATTTTGGGCAAGGTAGAAGCGTCAGTCTCAGTATCAGCATATTTCTTCAAAGATGGGAAGTAAAGGAGAGGTGGACAAGGAGGTGGGAAAAGGTCTCCCCAGGTTTGGCAAGGACAAAGTGGGAGGCAAGACCACGAATAAAGAGAAGAAACCATCTGGAAGTTAAAGTGTTTATTGATGTGTTTAAACTTTGTACATTCCCCACAGACCACACTAAGGAGTTTGCAGGTAAATCTGTGCATAGTGGGAAGAGACATGGAAGGGAAAAGAAAGTAAAGTCACAGGAGAAATAGAAAAAATACACCACAGGTTACCAGAACCTCCAGATTTAAAAAAGCCGTGAGCATTAACACCAACTATACAAGCAGTACAAAGACAAGATGGTGAGCAGAACAATACCCCTTTTGTTCTTTTCGGGGCCTTGCACCCAATTTCCCTTAAAGCAGGCAGAATCCCTTTCCCAACTTAGCCCTCTCTCCTCTCCCCACGTTCATCAGCTCCCGAGGTGCTGTCGCAGTGATTTGTCATTCTGGGGAAGACCCAAAGCCATGCCTACAGCCCAACAGCACTGGAAGAGATGCAAAGGCTCAGAACACTGCACCTCTGTAACTACTTACCGTGTTGGTGAGGCAGGAGAGCTGGGGAAAATTAGAAAGTAGTAGCAAAAGGGGCTGTTAATGCCAAGGTGAGTACTGAAGGAAACTGGTTGAGAACAGAGGATTTAAATTCAATACCAGGAACTTCCAACTCTAAAGCAGAACTGAATCTGAAAGGGGAATGTGCAGACCCCAGTATGCACAAACCATGTTCTAACATTCCACTAGAGCAACTATAAACAGAGATGCTAGAAGCCTTTTAACTCCTTGCCTCCAGGGAGTCTCGATTCCTAGAGCCCACACTGCTAAGCAGCAGGGTGCACATTACTGGTGTATGAGGATGGGATTTTTCTTCTTTTTTTTTTTTTCCTTCTTTTTTTTTTCCTCATTCTAAGGATTTTTGTTCGTTGCCATTCCAAATTCCTTCCTTGTTTATGCTCCCATAGTTCCTATCCCTAAATTAATCTCTTTGCAACTCCCAGCAAAATTCACTTAAAAAAAGAAAAAGAAAAAAAAAATAAAGAAAAAAAAATACTGCTTTATATATAAAAACCAGAATGAAGAGCCACAGCTGTCTCCTTTTTACAAGGCGGGCTGGTACAAACGACCCTCAATATACAGGTGGTCTATCAGAAATAAAAATCAACATTTCCCATTTTATATATATAGAGCTTGTATCAGACAACAGTACAACGGAACTGGTATTTTTCAGATTATTAAAAAAAAAAAGAAAACTACATCTCAGTCAAATATCTGCAATAGATCCATTTTTCCCATTTAAGGAGATTTATATATCATATTGTTATATTATCATTTCTTCACCCATTTAAAAGAATGGAAATTGCAACTCTACAGTAGTAATTATAGTCTTAATGATCCAGGAGTTCTGAATGTAAGATGAAGTCCTCTTGAAGCAACGGTTGGTCAGTAGTTGATCCAAAACGCTGGACCACTTTGGCCCTTCTGCCCTGCTCCTTTCCTCATCAGGGCTGCTGTATCTTCATCTCTTTTATATCTGCATCTGCTCCAGGTATTTGTAAGTGGGGTTCTCATAGCCATGGTTTTGCATCTTGCTCAGATGCCGCTCTTCTGGGGTAAGCATTGGGTCAACCTTTGGACAGACAGGATGATTTCTGGTCAAAGGAGGCTCTCAAAAGGCCTTGCTTCACAGCAAGACAGTTAACACAGCATGTTGGATAAATACCAGCAGGAAACAGAAAAAAAAACTACAAAAATTATCTGCTTAACAGGATTCCTCAGCCAGGTGTTTATGCTTTCTGCACTCCCCTGCTTCTTTGGGGATGTTCTCCCTAGATTTCTAATACATTATTTAACATGACAAATTTGGGACCCATTTCTCTCATTACAGTGGTCATTATCACTTCCCTCATCAGCTGAGCAAAGGGGAAGAGCAGCTTTCTCCCAGATTCCATTAAGCTGCCATTAGCAACGTGCATTTTGGGAGCTGAAGGATGATGAAAAAACTGCTTCTCAGTGTTCTGCTGATCACACACTTAATAGTTGCTATATTAGTTGGGAGGACAAATTACTACAGATTGACTGACTGACTCCCCTGCTAAAGATATCGCCTCAAAAGCTCCTCTACTGTTAAATCCTATCCTGAGCCAGACAGGGATGCCTACTTGAATTCCTTGTGATAAGTGAATACAACCATGATGTGACAGGCCCCAGCATGGCACGCTGACAAGTGCTACCTGCATGCTAATATATCAGTGACAAAGATGGCAGCGAGGGCACAGTGAAACCCCATCCAGCCAAGAGCAGAGCAGCTGATGGTTTGGCACCTACTGCCATCTTCGCCCCCTACACGCAGCATGTGATTCAATGCTGACTATTTTCATCTCAGTTATGGAGCAGAGTGGTTTCTCACCTCCACAATTCCATGGCTGATGGTTCCATACTGCCTTTTCCTCAGCATCACCAAGCTGATGACTATCACAGTAGCTATGGCAACGGCAATCACCAACAGACCAATGAGGGCACTGCTGCTGAAACTGAAGTCATCACGAAGCGAGTTGTCATTATCCTGAAAGGAAGACAGCAACGGATCAGGCATAAAAAAGGAGTGATGTGAGATCTGCAGCGCTGACTGCAAACCTAAAAGGTGGCCACCAGTAAGGTCTTCAACCAGCTGTGGTATCAAGACACGATGTGTGGCAGCGTAAATATTTAATCCCCTTCTGTCAAAAGGACAATGAACACAAAATTGTTTCCCCCTTTAGGCATTCCGGACAAGCACTGACCCACAGTGCTTTCATATCCCACAAAGCACTCTTGCAACAAAAGAGTCGAGTTAGCATCTAATGCTTTTACTGTTATCTTTATGCAGGGGTGCCATACTGCATTACGCTCTGCATGACTTTCCAGAGCGCTGACAACACACCCTGGGATTTGGTAACATGCAGGAACCAAAACGCAGCGTGAGGAGGTCAGCAGGACTGCACTCAGCCCTGGACATACCGGCTCATCCACCAGCCCACCAACACGCTCCGCATTGAAAATCATCTCCTTCACATCGAGGGTTTCATCAATTACCTGAAAACAGCCACAAAAGCATTTTATGAAAGGAGCTGTAATAGACAGGTGGGAGAAGGAACATGAAGCCAGACAAGAGACTTCTGATGAATACTTGCAAGGGCTCAGAACCACCTACCATTCTACCCTGTTCTCCAAAGCGTGGGATCATCTCCAACTTTTAGACCCGACCAAGAAAATAACTGCAGCCATTTGGGAGTCTAGACTACTGGAGGCCTGAATTAAAACGCCTTGCACACAGCACTTCTGTCATTTAAGATCTGACACGTGGCTATAGGACCATTTTGAAAGAAAGCTTGCAAAAAATCAACTTTTTCTTTTTCAAGCCAGGTAATTGCTGTAAGGCAGCTGTCATTATGACCGAGCAAATTTGTTATGCTGCAGATAGAGCTACGCCTACCAGATCACCTGCCTTGATGAGGTGAGACCTTTCTTGCCATGAAAAGCGTGTGGGAAAGCAGGTGGAACACAACAGCATTTCAGAGTACAGACAGAAAGCTACCTAGCTAAAACAAAGGTATATCAAAGGGTCTCTTTCTGGGAAAGCAATTACTAAATCAGACACTTCACCAGCTCAGACTGCCAAAGATCCAGATCTCTCTCCTTCCCTCACCCTCCCACCCTTCTGATGCTAATCAGTATTAAGAGCCTACAATAGTCAGAAAACTGACTCCCCCACACCATATGGACAGTGAATACACTGGCATTCTGTTAGCAGGAAGGAGGAATGAAAACAAGCCACTGCTATTAATTAGTGCCCGCGGCAGGCTTTGCTTTATAAAATAAAGGTGGAGGGCTCACCACATTTTCATCCACTTTCTTCTTGCTGTTAATCACTTTTTCTTCAGCACCAATCAGCCCATCCAACTCAGTCATGCCAGAACCTGCACCAAAAGAGCAAGGCAGGGACCATCAGTCAGCCCTTAGCACCACGCAGGAAGGATTACCTACTCTCTGTAGAGCTGCCACAGCTACTGCATTTAACCGCACGGACCGCTGATTATTAAGCTGTCTTCATGCTGTTGTGTCAGAAGGGGAGCTCATAAGCTATGCTACAGTGACAAGTGATCAGGGAGGTTCTGTTAATGAAGGGAAATGAGGTGGCAATGAGAGAAGCAGACAGGACTCACCAAAACAGGCTGAAGTGTGAATTCGGACACACCGTACTGTTAAGCACTGCTGTTAGAAGTTCCAAGACAACACATAACACAAACTGTGAGCGTGCAGTTCCTTCCTGCAAGTGTCACCCAGGGTCACCACCACCTCAACGTGACCCATGATGGCAGCACGTCTCCTCTCTGCTGGCAGCCAGCACACAGGGAGAGCTTCCAACCGCGTGGTCAGCATCATCCATTCTTTTGGAATCGAGCGCATCAGCGAGCATCTCAGGAATGAGAATTCTCAAGGTCACCCAGTACAGCTCTGTAAGGAGCTGCTGCCCCAAATCCAGCGTGAGCCCAGAAATGGTAAATCCCAGGGTAAAGGAGGAGCGAAGCACTGCACTACCTTTGTACCAGAACATCACTCACCCATTTCTAGGCTAGAACTACTATATGCTGAAAGAATATCAATTAACAGAAGGCCGCTCTGGATAAACTGTTTTGATCTCAAGCATTTATAAATAGATCCAATCAGCAACAATTTGATGCAGGATACTCCGACCGACTGCCACATAACAAGTTAGGAGACTGCAAGTTTTCCACTGCCAGGATGCACAACGTCATGTCCTTCACAACATCCACATCCCCCAGAGCACAGCAGGAGGCAGGGAAGCTGCAGGCAGGTCCCTCCAAGGAGGGGCACAAAGTGGGGGAAAATATTACTACAGCACTTAATGCTTTGCAGGTGATTGTGTGCACCTCTTCACAAGCTGCTGAGCTTGCAGGTTGCCTGAGACACGACGTCAGCCAGTGCTGAAATTGGCACACGTTCTCTGACAGGATGCAAAGGAAAGGGCAGTTGGCTCTGTGGCAAGTTTTTACCCTGCCAAGCTTGTTACTGCACAAAAATGCCAAAGAAACCAACGTTTCACTCCAGCTCCTCCCAAAAGGAGCATCTAGACTTCTGCCTCACTCCCTTTCCCTTCACAGCTCTTTGGAGACTGTAATTGGATTCCAAGCACGGCCACAACTGCCAGTCTGACTTCCCACGGCCGCTGGAGCAGCTCATGTTATTGTGAAAGTCAATGATTTGGATTTTCTGGACAGACTGGACACAAATAGTTTTTAAGAGAACTACTGTGCCAGCTTTTGGCCTGTGGCTGCTTCACCCAGTTCTCAGGGGTCAGCACAAGGCAGTCCCCAGAGCTGGGGTTCAGCTCTGCTGCACTGAGCTTTGCTGTTTGTCACACAGTGCTGTACCCAGTTCTATAGAGCTCTAAGGTGCAGTTTAGGTTATATATTTCCTAGGAAAAGAAAGAAAAAACCAACCCACAGTAACCACACACACAAAACAAGCACATCTCCCTGGCAGCCGTTGAGAAATTCAATGAAAAGAGGAAGAAGGGGGAAATGTAGGATGTAACCTTTATTCCCACATCATCAGAAACTTCCATTTACCCAAATGGGGAGAAGGACAGCCTATACTTATCTTTAAGACAGCACATCAACCAAGAATCCAACTAAAGACTGTCACAATTCTTTCCAGTGTGGTCAGTTGTGCATTGCTCCGTAACGATGAAGGTGACTTTTGTAAAGAAATGCTGGCAATGCTGTCTGGTCTTCACCACATTACAAACTTATCTGTGCTCACACTGGATGGCTATTAGCAAAATCCTTGGCTTTGAAATTCTGCACAACACATATGGAACCAAAGGCAGAACAGAGCAACTGTTTTACCCCCCATGTGTGCCACTGCTCTGCAACAGCATTCTGACAACCAGCCTTCCACTGCTATGTTGGGAACTGGCTCAGTTAGCAGGTCGGCTGGGCAGGATCGTTACCTGAGACTGTATCTGTGACACAGAGCATAACTGAACATCAGTATTTCCACGCCCCTCTTAGAGCCCAGTCAGCCCCTTTTTAGCCAGACACTACAATCAATAATGAGCTCAAGGAGAAACAGATAATCACACAGGACTTTGCTCGTATGGAGGGATGCTACTTGCGACAAACAGATGCAGAGAAAACACGAAGAAGGAATCTCCCATTTACCTGCTCCTGAACACATCTCCCACAGTGCCAAGGAGGGTGTTTAGCTGGGAAGTACAGCCTGGGATTGCTGGGGCACTCAGATCCCTAGATCAGTGCTGTTGTCAGGAGCAGAACAGCCTTCAGACTGTTCAGACACCAGCACTACCTGGTTTATTTTGGTAAGTGTTGAGTATCTGAGTCCAGACAATGAGATATAAAGTACTGCATGGCTTCAGACAGGCTGCTAAGCCCACATTTCTGGAGGGCAAAGAAGTTAATCTGTGTATTCTGAGACACCTGCTAGCCCATCAGAAAGGAACACACAGAACCAACTGGATATTCAGGCTAGCTTATTTTTTTAACACTAGGCCTAAACAAGCAAACAAGAAGGTTACTAAACTAAATGAGGGCAGGGAAATGAAAACAAAGGTGAGTATGAAACTAAAATGAAGCTATCGGGCACACAGAGAAGGTAGGAGAGTGATAGAAGCACTGTGAGGGAGCAGCTTAGAACCAACCTTTTTTCATTGGATGGTACAAATCCGGCTGAGGATCTAGCAGGAGGGAAAACAAAAACAAAAATAGCAGAGAAAGGAGATTAAGAGAGAAAGGAAAAAAGGCTTGCGCGTGATTTCTGACTCAGACCCTGGGAAAAGCTTTTAGTCTACAGCTTTCTTTAAGCTCAGGACTCTCTCCAAGCGTTTTTAAAATAAATACACACACACGCACCAGATGCCAACACCCGCTGATAAAAAAATAGGTAAGTATTAAAAAGAAAAAAGATCCTAGTGTCCCTTCAGCAGGTCACGGCACAAAGACTTACACAAGAGTTTTTTGGTTAAACAGTGACAGTGAATTCCAGAATCAAGCTACACAGTAAAAACTGAACACTTCCTGCAAAATGGAAAGAGAGAAAACAGTTTTGCAACGAGCAAAATCAGGAAACCAAGAATGCAGCTCAGTGCAAATCTGTAGCAGCGCTACTTGTTCCAAATGGACACAGTCTGAGCGTACACAGGCTGGGGGAACTGCTTTCCTCTTCAATGACTCCAAGGGATGGAACATCCTGTGCCACTGAGCTGCCCTAGCAGCTAAGAAAGCAGTGCCTATGTTCTGTGAAGCCAGTGAACCCAACTCTTCAGTGCTACATACCTTCATTTTCAGGCACAGCTGGGAATGTTTTCACCTGGAACGGACGGAAAGGTTTGCCCTCCAGGGGAATTTCTTCACTTTCCTCAGAGCTCACCCTGACATCCACCTGGGATTCAGAAATGGACGATGTGAACTGATCCATGTCTGCACGTTGCTCCTGAAGCAATTCATCTAAAAGGAATAAGAGGCAATCTTAGGCAAACTGCATGAAGCCTGGCAGGAACAGAAAGGGGCAGATGGTTTGAACTAGCTGATGCAGGGCTGCAAGGCAAACACTCCTCTGGGCTGCCAGGTTATCTTATCTTGCATACACCAGGGTCTCATCCGGAATGCTCACTAAAGGTACCCGCCAGAAAAACATGCAAATAAGAGTCCAGAGGCTTGAGGTTTTGGCCCAAGGTTTTGGCAAGAGGAGATTAAAACCCTATAAAACAAGAAAGCTTCTACTTGTTTTTATGCTTCTTTTTTCATCTACCTCTGAATGACAGCTTTGCTATTCTGCCTGTTGTTGACTTTGACACAGTGAATGTTCTTAGGACAAGCTGCTCTGACCTGCTGTGCTGCAAAACCCACAGAATATCTGCCCTGCAATTTCTGTGTCTACCCCACGTGCTTCTTGTTTAGGGCATCCTCAAGGGAGCTAGCAATCTTTCCGCTTCACTTCCAAGGCAGTGATCCTAGGCTAACGCAGTGGCAAGGGAGCTGGCACAGGGACACTCACCAATCTCATCCTGGATTTCTTCAGCCACATATGGCACCTTGTAGAGCAGAGATAAGCTTTGATTCATCCGCTCCTCAATCACACGGAGATGTGTCATCACCTGCAAGCACACACAAACGCATTGGAGTAAAGACAGACTGCCAGTCACTTTACTGGTACCAGTACTCCACTTATTTAATAAAATACCTATTACTAGAGGAATTGCTATGACAGACAACAGAATGGGACCTTTCTGTTGGTCCATCTAGCCCACAGAGAGCAAGAAAGAGAGGCAGAGGACTCAGCTGCCTTGCACAGTAAGCAGCTCTCTATTGGAAGCTCTGCAGATGGTTGTTTTCCATACCCCAGATACGGTCATAATTCATTGCATGCTGCAACTTCAAGTAAGTGCTTTGTTAAATGGATTATCATTCCTGACTACTAGAAAAGACTTGTGAGAAGGGAGCATACAATATTATTTATCCTCTGTTTTCAGAACAAAGGTGCCTTTCAGAACAAAGGACACATCATGTTTCTTGTACCCACTACACCCATTCACTGGCAACAGCTTTCTCCCTTCATTTGATAAATAAATTCAACCACAAATCACATTCCCCATGCGTATTAAATTCACTGGTGAAGTCAAGCCTGACCTGCAGAGGGTGCTGCATAATCAGGGATCACGCAGACCAAGAAACACATTAATACAGACAGCCAAATGTTGGAGAAAGCTAAGGAGTTGAATGGACCTCTTTTACAGTCTAATGCGTACCTGACCTTTTAGAGCAAGGATGAAAGCAATTTAATTTTACATGTGGCAGCTTGTCAGTCAAAGGAATCGATTGAGGAGCTTAAAGTGCATCTGAAAAGTAAAGTGAATGGAAATTGAACTGTACCAGCCACATCCCTCACATGTCGATTTGTTGACACTGCAGCCTTCAGAACAAATTAAGGACTGTTGAGGTTTCAGCTTAAGAATACAGTTCACACACTCCCTCTTGGGCTTTGGCAGCTTCAGAACAAAGGGTCAGGACAGACTGCGTTTGATATGCTAAGTTCTCTCTCAGAATGCTATGTATATTCTTTATCGCAAGCCAACCAACAGTTTGTAAACATCACAATTATTATCAATCTTTCTGAGGACATGCAGCTCAAGAAGAAAGCAAGAATCAGTGGTAGAACAGCAGAGAGACAAGACTTGAAGGTGTACCACCTGCCCTGAAAGACATGAAAAGGTCTTTAAAGAAATGAAGGTGCATGCAAAGATGACCAAGTCTCCAATAAATAATTTCGTGGGTACTGAACAAAAGGAAACACATCAAGATGGCACCAAAGTAACCCTAATCCCCAGACCTCCAAGGTAGTAGAACCCCAGTCCTCAATTATTTTTTTAAACACTGAGTCATGCACTGAAGAAAGCTGTGCAGAGTATCTGATGGCAGGCAGCACGCATACAGAATGGGAGACCTCCACACAAGCCTGTCAAGTTGCTATAGCACCCAGCAAACTCGCGTGAGGACTTGATGCATGCCATCTAAAGCCTCTGCTGGGTAACAACGCCTCCCTTGATAGAAATGTTCTTATACCTGAGATTTCATCTGTGCAGCCTTTTCTGGGTCAACTGCCAGGACATGCTGGTAATGGCGGATGGTGTGCAGACGGTCCTTGTTCTCAGCACGGACGTAGCGCTTCAGAGCCTGCACGATGCGGTGGGGCTGCGGGATTTTGGGGAGGGTGAGAGGGAGGAGTTCAAAACCCACTCGATTCAAATAAAAACCGCTACTGAAATACAGCATTTGAGAGGTGAACCTGCTTTGCTACTGGACAGATCTGTACAAACCTCTTATATAAGACCTTTTTTCCCTACGTCTGTTTGATTCAGAACGCTGTGCCTTACGAGCACTAAAGAAGGCAGAGTGATTTTAAATAGACAAAAAATGGCGTGAGTCAATCAGGAGACTCACAGCTAGGTCTTCAGCAGGAACAGCCACAATGGAGAAAGCTTTACTGAGAAGCTCTTCCTAACTTCTAACCCAGCAGGTCACAGCCTCCTCACCAAGCCATTCCCACCTGTCACTCCACCCAGCACTGCCTCACCATAGAATACCACTGCAAAGGAACTTACTCGTGGTGGGACAGCTTGCAGGGCAGCCAGGTAGTTCTCCAGGGCAATCCGACGGCGATCATTCAGTATGGCTTCCACACGAGCCAGGTGAGTCTCCACAAGCTGCTGCTTCTCACTTGCTGCCTCCTTCTCCAGAGATTTAACCATTGCCTGGAAGTGCTGGAACAAAGAACAGATAAAACACTGCGTGCTTCAGGATCTTTCTCACTCACATAACTCCTCAGAATAAACAGAGCCTGTCACACTGCATGTCCTAGACATCTTCAGCAGGAGAGAGGGGAACTGACAGATTGGATGCAGATTTTGTATTTGTGAGTTAACTACTAACAATTTACCTTCCAAGCTTCCTAAACAACCCATTTTAAAGGTCTGAAGGGGGCTCATGGCCTTGCACATAAAGATTATTTCAGAGCTGAGAGACCAAGACTACACTGAACAGATGATGTAATATTAACTCTTTCCCTTGTAACTCAACCTTGTAATACAGGAACAAGACTGATCCCTTCACTCCAGAGCTATTAATCTGAATTTGCAAAAGTCAGAGGTATTGCATAAGGAAGTTTCCATCAGCACGCCTTTAGATCAAATCTCTGCACATTCTGGTAGAAAGGTCAGAACCAGAATCTCCAAATGAACAGAGAGGTTCATTAAGCATTGCTCTGTTTCATCACAGACAATGGAAAACTCTTTCAGACTTGCACAGATTTCAAACAGCAGCTTATGCTGAACAATGTGGAGAGAGATCTGTGTTCCAGGATAAATCCAAACTGGGCTTCTAATCCACTTATTTGTACGCTGGTTTGAGGGAACTTCATCTGTTTCCCATTACCAGGAGAGTCTGCCTCTAACAATGCCATACAAAGCATATTCCTGATTAACTTCATCATCTAACTGAACTCTACTCATAAGGCCAAAGATTGGCATTTTGGCAGCAAACCAAGCTTTATCTGCTGTCTAAGTGGTTTTCACTAAGTCTGCCCAAACAGGAAATGTGTGACCAGAGCACCAGGGCCAATCTGAACAGGGCTGTGAGGTCACTGCTCAGTGCAAAGCAGGCTGAAGGTCTGAAGTTACAATTTGGCTCTGTTGCTGCTCTGCTCTGGGGTGGGATAGCTTCCTCCTACTTGGCTTAGGAATGGACCTGGCACGACATCAGATCATCTCCAACTTCTAGAACAAAACATGCAATTGAATCAAATCTCCTCTAAAAGGCACCTGCTGACAGAACAGGAAAGCTGCTCTTCCATTTCAGTCATTTTCTAGCTTTCAATATTGGTATCTGTCGCTTAGTTTATTGACAAGATGAAGGCCAAGCATCTGTGGGTTTCTTCTTTAGGCCCTTCAACTCTTACCTGAATGAGAGTCTGTCTTTCTGCCTTGGGGAGATTTACAGCTTGGTGCTCTGCTTCCTCCCATTCCTTTTTCACCTAGGAAAGAAAAGGACAGAGCAGATCAACAAGACATTCATATGTGATCTTCAGAGAAGAGATAATCTAACTGCCATGCTGTGGCCAAGTTTAGGAAACTCACAGAAGCCAGCAACTGGAAGGTCAGCCTGCCATCAGTTTGTGCAGAAGCACAGGGGCAGCAGCCACACAGTGCAGTACAAAAGGCCAAAGCCAAATGCTCACCCGATCCATGCGGTTGTGGTGCCTGACCTCCAGCTGCTCCTTCGCCTTCTGGAAGCGGGCATGTTCATTGTCATCAGCTGGGGTTTCAAAATACACATCCACATCATCAGTTGGCACTGCAAAGAGAGGGTAAGGATAAGTGGAGGTTCAGAAAACTGTGATCCTGGACTGTAAAAGACAGGTAGGGAGAGGAATCTCCATGCCTGAAGGATTAACAATCCATCAGGTGGAGCCTGCTGAACCACCACCTACCACGAGTCCATTTTTGTATCTCTAAGCTGCCAATTTACTGCACAACATCAGTCAGTTACGTCAGCCCAAACACACAGTAATGCACTGTGACAACCAGCACCTGTTTGGTCTTCTCATTAGCTTTAAGACCAGCACTACTCAGCTCCAGGAACAGAGTGACTTGCATCGCAGAATAAAGAACTTGTGTTCTTTTCCCTTTCCCACTGGCTCTGAATAGTTTAAATGACATTTTGTGCATTAGCTGTTCACTGACAAGCTGGCTCCAGATATCATTATCATGATTAAGGAGCTCAGCAATAGATCTGCACAAAACACCACCCAGTATTTTAACACTTCAAACCTACCTTCCGTAGCAGATGCATCATACAGGACTAACAGGCAATGATATTAGACAAGACAGCAACAGAAGGAGGCTCAGTGAGACAAACTGACTTGTCCAATAAACTGGGGCAATTTGCATCTTTATGACATTCAACTCCAACAAGGGGAGAAACAGGATTTCAGAACTGACAGAACTGGAAGTTTTAGACATACCACATCCCAGAGCCCTTTCTGAAAGGATCCACAGCAAACAGGACGTGCTCTGTCACTGCCCTTTAACAGACAGAGAGCACAGTGGGAAAGCTAAGGTAACCCTTCAACCATTTTGCTAACATGGGCAGATAAAACCTCCAACACTTCACTGGAAGAAACTGCTTCTGAGCAAAAGTCACCTTGTGCTTCAGCATGAACGAAGGGGAAGAGTTTAGCAGGCAATGGACTCCACAGACCTTTCCCTTACTAGGGAGGGAGGAGGGGAAAAGGGGAAGAATTACTGCATGAAAGAATGGCAACATACAACACAGGCATTATTGCTGTGTGCAAGGACAACACCAGACCTGCACTGTGCTCTGGGCCTGCTCATGGCATTTCTGAACCAGGCTCTGACTCTTTCCAGCCCCAAATCCCTTTGTAACAGGACAAACTTTTGCATAAAGAAGCTCCTGACATCCACATCTTTTATTTCACCACTTCAGTTAGATCAGCCCAATCTAAAGCACTTGCATGAAGCCCATTTTGTAAACAGGATTATGGCTGTATAGTCAGACTGCCAAGCCCCAGATAACACAAAAAGCCTTTCAAAAGGCTTTAATGGTAGCTGAAGTGGAAGTGCTGGAGTTCAACAATAAGATTAATAAGGAGGTTAAAATGTTTTTGGTAGTTTTATCATCTGACATAAAAGCCAGTTGAAATTGGTGCCAAAAACCTCAAGCTCTCAAAAAAAAAAAAAATAAAAAATGCAGGGATTGAATCGTGATTCATATTTCAAACCGAGCTGAAAATGGGAATCTGAATTCTACACTGCTTCACTGATGTTTTCTTGAAAATGTAATAGCAAGAAAACGCCTACCTGCAGGAGAACGGCGAGCTTTTCAGGACTGACTAGTCAAACACATGCTCAGCAATGTGACTGGGGAGAGAGAGAGTGCTTTCCTCCATATATTTGGGAAAAAGGCCATTATGCAAAAAGGCAAGCGAGGTGCTTCCATAACAAGAGGTGAGAGACAGCCCCTGGTTCCTGCTATAGATGCAGAAGATAACCAAGCCCTTGGTAAGCCGCAGACCGATGGTGAGGACAGACAGCACGCGACCAGAACCACTTTTCCCCATGAAAGTCAAACCTAAAGACCTCGAGAAGCAGAAACAAGAGGAGACTGCTGCAAAAGGACAGACACCAGAACCAAAAGGATGGGCTACACACGGATCCTCTCTTGACCAAGGCAAGGAGGAGGAGACACCAAACGCCAGACAGACAATAGCTAGCTGCAAAGGGGCCAGCAGGAGGCAGGACTTACTCATCTTTTTACACACAGCCATACAATACTCCTCTGACTCAAAATTGTTCCTGTTGCCTCCGCAGCCTCCATATATAAAGCGAACGCATTTTCTCTTGTTAGAGTCGAAGTACCAACGAGGCATCACAGCCCGGCAGGGCCCTGTCATCGCCTCCTGGGAGCAGACAGCTGTGTGGAGACCGGGTAGAACGTGAGCTGGTGAGGAACACAGGCCGTGCCGAGCAACGTACAACACAGTGGTGGCCCTGGTTCACACCTCCTTCTGCACATCTGGGCTCGGCGTTGCTACGTCAGCCCCTCATCAAAGGGCTTCTGTCAGTTTGAGGGGGGTTCTTAACATCTGACAAGTGTTTGCCACAAGGACTGCAAGGGAAAGGCTGCACGTGTTGCTGTGCAGCAAGCTGCCCAAGCCAGAGTCTCAACACGCAGCTTTCATCTGCAAGAGTAATTTCACATCAGTAGCACTAGGAACAGCAAGGATCTATTTTGCTGATGCCAGAGTTATGTCTTGGGTGTCCCAAAGGTAGGGCCTGCACTGTACAAAACCAGCATGATGGAGAGAAAACCCATTAGGGCTGCTTAACACATTCAGCGACGTCCTGTTCCACTGCACTCTGCCTGGACAGATGCTCAGTGTCTCACAGGTGAGGTGTAAAAGCAAGTGAAAAGGCAGGCTAAGCACACGGAACATGATCGCTGTGGCAATTAGAGCTGTTAGATTTTGAAGGCTATGCACTAGATACTGAAAGTCCAGATAGCCATGGCAAGTGGGCTGCTTCACAATAAGCAGGCAACGTAAGCTGATGGGTTATTTTGAGGCAAGAGAACAGACGTGCTGCGTAAGTCAGCAACTGTACATGGTGCTTCAAGAAAAGAGACTGTGTACCCCCAAAACACTGCAGTCAAATTGTTCCAAATCTGCCTCAACATCTGCAGATCTGTAACAGCTCTGTACATGTATGACCTAAGCAAGGAAAATTATCTGCAGCACGCTGGCATTTTACCAGCAAGATGCAAGAACTGCTGGCAACGATTCAGTGATCTGTAGCTAATTGAATTTCAATCCCTCTTAACTCCTCCTTCTCTCTGCAGACGCTTGGACATGCAAAGTATAGGACACTCTGCAACACAGATGCCCTCAGAATGGCACTGACCACTTAGCAGGAGCTACTGCAAATACTTATGTAATGAAAGTGAACCAATTGTGCCCATTTTCTTCCTTTTGTGAAACGAGAAGGATTCATGCAAAGGCTATTACTGTTTGACATGGAGACTGGAAGGGGGGCACCAAGTATCATCCACGGCCTCAAAGGGCAGCTTCAACACCATCTCTGCAGAACACACCCCGCCACTTTAAGCCTCCTTTTTGTGATCTGGGTATAACACACAAAATCCAAGGTACCCACCCCGAATCAAATTCAAGATGTATCCTATGTGTCTCTCAGATTTTCCAAAATTAGCCTATGCCGGTATTATTTTCTGACTCAACACTGCACCTTCATGGAGGTGCTTGCTGAGTGTGCCAAACACTGGGCTTTCTGCCAGCAGTTCTGCTGTTTATCTGGAAACATATGGCCCGTGCTCCAGAGAGTTAATTTCAACACTTGAAACACAAGCATCATCAGCTTCCCTCTGTTTGCTAACTTATCTGGCAAATAAAACTTCCAAGTGGCATTTACTGACTTGATCAAAAATCCATCACCAACTGACAGCCAACATGAGTACAAGGAAGGAAGAGGCCTGGAGGCCAGAACATGACTTACATTTCATGTCGCTGCTCACTTCTTTTTCAGAAACAGCCTTGTCACTGGTGGGCTCTGTAGTGGTCTCCTCATTGTAATCATCCACTTTGTAGCTATCATAATAGTAATCACGATCTTCCACCACATCCTCCTCTTCTTCCTCCCCTTCGTCTTCCTCATCCTCATCTTCCTCCACAGCTGTTCCTGTGAAGTCTTCTACGCCTGCCTCTGTAGGGAACTCACTGAAGGGATAAAGTGAAGTCAGGGAGTTAAGGTAGAGCCAGCTCCTTTGCAGCCAGCCTTTGGCATAACAGAATAATGACTCCCTTTTCATCTGTTTTAGGACAATCAAAGATGATAAAATAAGTGTATTGATGGCTGATCAGCCCCAGCACTGGGACTCAACAGCCCAGCTATTACAGGCAGAGCTACTTCATGCCTCCAGCTCAGTGAGGGGCTCCGAATGTTTATTTAAAAGTTTCTTTTCAGTAAGATCAAACCTGCAATACCTGTAGGGAAATACCTATTGCAGCCATCAGTCTTTCTGACTGAGAATGGAAAGAAGGGGCTGTTCAACTGCTGTAAAAGGAGTACTGAAAAGTCACTCATCATCCTGCAAGGCGTGTTAATGCTCAGGACTCTCCTTTGCGAAACTGAGAAGCACAGAAATTCTCCTCTCAAACCCCACCGCCTATGTGAAACAGGTAACAGCAGCTTCACATACAGGGCTGCTAACCTGTGTGAGCACTAAGAACCTCACCTTTTGTAAGTGTCATAGTCTTCATCCTCATCTTCATCCTCTTCCTCTTTGGACAGAGCCTCATCCACAATTTTGGTCTGGGGACAACATACGTACTCTGTTCCATGGAACTGGTCTACTCCACAGGGCAGCAGCATGCCATAACTGTGCAGGATCATCCCTTCTGTCAGACAGGCCTGAAAGAGGAGCCCACATGTGGCAGATGAGGATCACACCCTTGCTTTGGATAACGTTTGCCTAGCAGAGGTCCCAGTGATGGGAGGACCAATAATCTAAACAATAACAATGTATGACCTGAACGTTTGAACACCGCAAGCAAATGGATTTGAAACCTGTAGCATAAGCAAAAATCCCCAGAAAAGTCTCTGATCCAGAGCCATGCAGCACCTCCTGGTGTTAATGAACAACCCCCAGCCCCTCCCCTATCAACCACCCATTTGTCAGAGCCCTGCTAAGCTCTGCAGAAATAATCAGCTGCCAACTCAAGGGAGAGAGCACTTGGAAGAAAGGGAATTGCTGTTTGCTTTCCTGGGTTGGCCATTTCATTAAACTTTATCTATTAAACTTCACATGAGTAAGTGAGTAATTGCTCAACTGTGCTTTGTGTCAAGATCATTTTAACGTGCCGTAGATGAAAATCAATTGGATAATTCAAGAAAAAGCCCAATTCAAACTGTGCTTAGACATTATGTCTATACACTTCTCTCGAACTACGGAAATGTATTGTTTTGTGGCACTGCAGTCAAAAATGCAGTAAGAAAGGCTTTATTATGCAGATCAGAACTCTCTTCTGTTCTGCTTTGTAACAGCACGGATATGAAACGAGCCAAATATTTCTGGAGAACAAATCTGTTGAAAGCAAGTGATCTTTATATTTTCTGCACATAAAGTTTGTCCTCAATTAAAAAGCAATTCCTCTAGCACAGCTTCATTAAGACAGGTTTTTCTCCCAGGAAATTAAAGAAATAGAAGCTTAATTGGTACATCCTTAACCTCTTATTTACTAACACTGTCACAATTAAATATTGTGTTACTCTTTCCACAAAATTTAAAACATGTATACTTAACTGCGATTTTTGTTTTAATTACTCTCAGCTGAAATGGGTGCACAGAGAATTTGTAATATTTTTGCTAGGCAGATTTAAAAAAAAACTCCAACCAATGTACATAACAAACCACCCAAAGCCCCCACGGTCTAGATTTGTTCTGAGAAGATAATCCATCTCTTATGTAAAAGCTCACTAATCAGTCACAACATAACTCGCATTGCACTCCAAACCAAATCCCCAGCAGCAGCACCAACGTTAGTGGAAAATGTGCATGGAAAACCCCAAGCATCCTCTGACACTGCGACCATCCTCACCACGGGAGGAAGGACGAGGCACCGGTTCGTGTGATGCACCCCGGGGATATGACTTCAATTCCCAGCTCCATCCCAGCCTATGATCTTGGGAAGCTGCTTAGGACAGTCTTGCATAACTTAACCAGCTACTGAGATTTTGGTGTCACTTGAGCACTTCTAAGCATTTTTTCATCGCTCTCCGCCTCGGGCTGCAGCCTACAACACGGGAATGAGGGACCCCAGAGATGAACGCCTTTACACTCCATCTCTTCAGCCATCCAAGTGCACGCACCCAGGGTAAACACTCTTGCCAAAGCATCTCAGTTACCTCTTTTGCTGCCGTGTGCCAGTGCTGATGGCTTTCACACACATCCATCCGCTCCTTGTGGAAGAACCTGCACTTCTCCGGGACCAGCAGCACGTCGCTCACGAACTCACCCACTAAAGAACAAGAGATGGCCACAAGGAGGTGAACAAGGGCCCATCCATCCCATCACAAACATCCTACAGGGGACTCCTGATGCTGCCTTTGTCTCCAAAGCACGCTCTAAGTGCCTTTCAAGTCAGGGCAGGCACATTTGTGGCACAGCTATCTGTGCTAAGGCAGGGAAAAACCACAGCCTTGGGATTCCCAAGAGAAGAACGGGAGAACAGGCCGATGGCTGAGCGCTGCACAAATCCTAAGGCTGAACTGAAGGCAACACACTGGCAATAAATTGCTGGAGCAATTTCATGCAAAGCTTCGAGAACATTGCATCTGCATACGGAAGCTTTCAAAGCACTTCATCATCAATCTCTGAATGAGCTGTATCATACCAAGGCCAGTTCAAGCTGCCTGCTGTTGTAATATCCTGAACATTTTTACGTGCCACAAGTGTTATCTATGTTTTCAGTATCTGGGTATCTGATTAAGTCTTGTTTATTTTGTTCTTCAGGTTTCCAGATGGCTCAGCTCAGGATCAGCTGTGGCACATTCCCCAGCTCGGACAGCCCTACCCAAAACAGAGGACAGCAAAATAAATCCGAAAAAACAGAGTAAAAAAAACAGGGTAAAACCAGACTCAGCAAACACACTGCATTCCAGCATTTAGATAACCACGGCCTCACCAGTGCAATCAAGTTTTGGCACAGCTACAAGACCAGACTTTGCTTTTGAGAAGAAAGGGGACAAAGGTGTCAGTTTGCCCTGCAGATTTTGCATCAGTTGAATTTAACTGTTCAACTTAAATATCCACCACAGCTCAGTTTAGCACCAACACGTCGCATCAGTATCAGACTCAGTCCAAACTCCTAATAAACATCAGCACTGCAAAGCAAAATATTAAGTTCTCTCAGAGCTGAGATTTTTCTTTGCAGATTTAAAATCCAACTCTGGTAATTTCTAAATAAGAGAACGCCTAGATACCCTAAAAAGGGTAAGAAAAGTTCATCAGTCCAAAGGCTGCAAAGCAGCACGCTCACACACCTGATGGGCAGCTTCCTCCTTTCAAACTGACTCAACTGTAAAGTCAAGAGGCCGTGGTTTTGGGGGCAGAAGACTTAAACTGATCAGAAATAACAAGCAGTAATAAACAGCTGCCACAGAGCCTGTTTCTAATATAGGAATGAAAGACATGGAAAGTTCTCTCATCTCAGGCTGTAAATGGAAAACCACTATGCATGGCACATTCATGGGACTCCTACTTCACTGATGACCGCTATTAATTAAAAAAAAAAATCCTCCTTTTAGAATGAGAGCAGCCAGCAGAGGTGTTCCCATGGCACCTGGCAGCTCAGCCAGCAGTTTGCCTTTTCACACCTCACCAGTTCAGCCCCACTTCCACCATCCTATTGTTACCTCTGTTTTACAGCTGGGTGCTGGTGCTAGGGGCCCTGCTCTCCCCTCTTCATCTTTGAAATACAAAAGAGCTTTCATTGGCAGGGGAGAGGCAGGAGAGGTTAAACACAGTAGGACAGCAAGATCCTATCTCAAGACTGTCAGCTCCTCAGTGCAGCAAGGGAAACACCAGCAGCAACAGGAGGAAAACGTGCTGTTGGACTACAGTAGAAACGCCCTGCATACCCCAGAGGTGCTCATCATCCATTAACAACAAGCGGTTTGCAAACTGATAAAGACCACAAAAATGTATTTTATGACTCGTAACTCAGATGTAAAAACCAAAGAGCTGACAGGCTGAGCCTCACAAGCCCACAGCACTGCAGCAGACGACACGTGTGACAGCCTTTAACAGACAGCTTCACACTTCTCCAATTTTAGGGTTGTGCCACACAACCAGGATAATTTCCAGCTGAAGAACACGCTTGGGAGAGGATTATTTTTAAAACAGATGATTCCTTATGAACCCAGAGACCTTGATTTCATCCTTATTCCCACCAGCAGTACTCTGTCTGATCAGTCAGGTTTGGTTGCTTCTCCAATTGAGTTTCTACACCTACAAAGAGATGCGTCTCTTTATGGGGATGTAACCACACCAAATTCAGTTTTTACTAATGCTCTGCAGAAGGTTTTGCGTACAGGAGAACAGTACCTACACAGACCTCTGGAATTTCCTCATGTTTTCTTATACCAACCTACACACTAACCTGACACACATGCAGTAATTAAGAAAACCAGCACAGCAGTGTCGGTCGCAGCCTACAGGTCAAAAGCTGCATGGTAAACAAGTGCTGCCTGATTGCAGTGGGTGGATGGACTCTGGAAAGTACAGTGAAATCCGTGACAGTTTATCTGATACCTTTCACAGTTCAAAACTGGGGATGAAGGATATAGCTGCAAGAAGCAGGGCCCTTTTGAATCAGCTAAGTTCAAACACAGGCAGTGAAACAGAATAGAGATCTCTTGCCAAGACTGAAGCAGGAAGCCTGAACAGGGAGAGTGTTTAAGTTTCCAAGGCAACAAAATATTAAAGCTCCACAAAAATAAGATCAGAGTATTAAATCCCAGTGTCTGTGATATTCAAATACAATAGCCTTCAGGTTTTTATGGCACTTGCAGAGAGAACGGGGATTTCTTTTTCACGCCAGGCACCATTATTCCAGTGCAGCTGTTATCAAGCTGTTGATCTGCTGGAGAAAGGCAGAGTCCCATCTTGTGGAAATAAAACCATCTGAGTGGAAGTTGGATGTGGAAATGGCAACCTGATATGAGAGAAGCTTGATAAACGCAGATGTTCTCTCTCTAAGAAGCCAGGAGGCAATTCTTGACCCCCCTCCCACAAGAATGCAGGGAAGCACGTCGTGCACTCACCCAGGCACTTGTAGGGCACAACGATATGAGTGCGGTCCTTGCACTGCTTCTTCCCCCTCTTGCACCAGCTGTCAATACTGACAGGCTGATTGGCTTCCACAACATTTGTAATCTGAAGGTCTGGATACATCTGTTTAAAAAGAACCACAGATAAATTCATTTCCAGAAAGGACAAGGAATACACAAAATGGCTCTCAGCCAAAAGAAGCAAGGCCAATTCTCTGAGCAAGAGTAACTTCAAATTTGTACACGGATACACATTCTCTTCTGGATCAAGCTCCCAACAGCTGAAGACATAAAAAAGCCCCCAGCTGTTTATCACGCAGGGCATCAGCAAGAGAACATGTCACCACTTCTTTACACGTGACAGGAGAAAGCCAGGTTAGTGGCAAGAGCTGGGCACAGAGCTGAGGCCTCTTGCTTTGCACAGAGGTGGAGGAGAAGTATTTTTATCCCCTTCCATTTTGGCTGGTGCACTGACAGTGTGATACCCTCCGGAAGCGGGCAAGCAGCAATAGTAAGGACTAATAACATCTTCAGACTGTCTCATCATTTCCCAAGCTAATATGCACCTAACTACTCAGGTTTCCTTATGCCTGCTCCATTTATAACCTATTAACACTTCTGCTCAAGTTCTCAAGTGCAGACACTGATTTATATTTAGGTTTCCGCTACGTGAACCACATGCAGCCCCTGTTACATCAGCCTTGTAAAACAGTATTAAAAGTTTTCCAGTCCAGACATAGTGTGCTCTATCACCTCCCCATTAAAAAAACATTCCTGGTGGTACTTTACATGCCTGTCACCTCCACAGAGTAACTAAAGACACTCTTCAAGGCCAATATGCTGCAGTACCTGGAGCACACTGAAAGGAGATTAAGGCTCTGCAGTAAAGTAGGAAGAACCTAAAAGTACAGCCAACGTTTTGATGAAACTATTTGGCTAATATTCTGGCTGATATGCATTTGTCACTGATAGCAACACAAATACATTCCAGCTGAAATAGGTGTCAGGCTCCCAGCTGCTGGTCTAACTGGCCAAACCCTGAGAACAGTGATACCTCCCTGACCTGCAGACTGAGGGCCTTCTTGGGGCAGCGTGAGCTGACAACAACTAGAGCTAACTCCTAAATTCCACTGCAGTTCTGTGCTGATCTTCCATGACAGCAACGCAGCAGGGCTGTTCAGAGAAGTGAGACAGTCAAACACAACCCTCCTGCAGGGTTAGCTTGCTACTGACTGGTTAAATTCAAATCCAATTCCTTCGCAGCAGAGAAGAGCCAGATCCCACAGCAATCCTCACCTCCTGGCAGTACTGCAGAATCTCTTCCTTCGTTCCAAAGCAGCTCTTGGTCCCAGAAGTGTCAGGTTCCCATTTCCCGGTCTGGATATTCACGTGCATATTTAGCTTCCCACAGAACATGGCAATTTGAGGCTCTGCCACCGCAAACCCTGTCCCAGCATTGGCTGCCAGTGCCTGTGAAGAGAAAGAAAAACAACGTAAGTTGATTGCTTTACCTGACAGAAAGCAGAACAACTCAAAGCACGAGAAAGGCTCCAGCAAAGAACTCTCACTTCCATCAGCAAAGTCTTGCAATTACATTTTGTAGCCATATTCCTTGAAGCTGATGGTCTCCACTCCAGGTTTTCACCAGCAATGCATTTGTTTTTCCAAACTCTCTTTTTATTTTTGCAACAACAGCTTCTTGAAACCAAAGGGTAATTCACACTTGAAGGTTGTGCCCACAAAAGCTAAAACAGATGTCTGAAGAACTTAAAGAGCCTCTCTCCATCCCCAGTATTTGGGGATAAATAATTAATCTCATTAACACCTGGCAGAAACTCCTTTCTGCAACTCTCAGTGTTGCTTCTGCTAATAAATTAATTGCTTCCCACTCCAGGAGGATGGCTCAGAGATTCAAGCCGGGTGTTTGCCCAGAGATCTACAGACATCTGGGATATAGACACCTAGCTTGCCCAGCCCTCCAGGTAAGGATGGCTTCTGCTGATGCAGCTCCCCAGCCCTGCTCTCCCTCGCCCCACGCACTCCCAGGCTGCTGCCCTGCCAGGTTCTGCTGCCGTGCATCAGCAGACAAAAGCCTGACAACACAAAGGCACATCCGGGTCGAACTGCAGAGCGAGCACTGGAAACAAGGCCAGCTTCCCTTCCTGAAATCCTGCTGGCTGAACAAAAGAAAAACGAGATTAAACCAAACTGTAGAGCTGGGGTTTTTCGGAAGGGTTGGGAGTCGGCTGACCTCTCCCTGCGTCACTAAAAACCAACCCTAAGAACCACGACAAAGCAACCCACCCGAAGAACTCCCAAACCAAAAGCTCTTCGAAGTGGTTTGGGGGGAGTGAAATCCATTTCAATTGCTTCAGATGAGCCAGATGAGAAACAGCAAGACAGCTCCAGAGCAGCGCTGCCCCAAGGCTCTGTTTTTCTGGCAGGCTGCACTGCCCCAGGCCACCAATCCTGCCTTCCTGTTTAACCTTTCAAGCACTCAAAAATGCATATGTCTCTGCAGGCACTGCTCATTCCCTACTGCCTGCAGATCCCCACCAACTTCAATCAACACACACACATTCACAGCAACACAGAAATGATCAAGAGAGGAATTCAGCTGGTCAGCCCCAAGTGCAGCTCCTGCTTTCTAGATGCTAGGGGAAAAAAACAACTCCCTTCTAACCCCAGTGTTCCCCTGGCCCCAAATCATGGCTGGGCCTCAGGGCTAAGACTGACCTGAGATATCCAGGCACAGTGCCAGGCTTTGGAAAAATACCCCTCAAGTTTTAAGAACTATTCAACAGCACCTTTGAGAGAAGCATTCACATACAAGAAGTTTTATTTGCTCTGAAACCCTTTCACCCAGCAGACATCCATGAGAGCAAATGTGAGCAGAGATCACAAAGGAAAGAAGTACGGAACTGTGTATATCAGATACCAGCACCCACATCCCATAACAAAACACCTCCAACTTCCAACCACTGCTCACTTCTCTGTGCCAAACCTCACAGCCCAATGGCTGGCAGCCCTCTGCTGACACGTCGACAATGCACAGCATCAGTTCTGCCCAGAAGATCAGTGTTAAAGCAACTGTTTTGCTATAAACAGCAAACCTGACATCTCAGAAGTCAAAAGCCCAGAAGTTACAACACACAGCAGGAACACACTGGAATCCCTTGCAAAAGAGAGGAGCAGTTTGTTGGCTTGCTTCTTGAGAGGCTTGGGAAGGCATGCTGCACATCTCCACCATTCACTGTCCTGGGGGGGAATGTTACAATGCAAAACCTTCACTTGTTCTCTGGTCTGTCAGCCTCCTGGAGCACACAGCCACCACCACAGAGGGGTGCAGAGCAAGAGAACAACACAGATGTTGTGCAAGGGCTGACCAACACCACACAGCAAAGCCTTGGCTCCTGCACTGCCTTCCTCACTGCCCCTCTGTGCCAAGAGGAAAAGGGAAGTGCAGAATGGTCCTTTACAAGCCCAAAAACACACATAAACTTTCCAAGAGGGCCTTTAAATCCCTCTAAAAACAAACACCTTGTGGGTACCAACAATCAGATACATTAGAGGAAGCAATCCACGACAAAACTTTGTTTTGTTACATTATGACTACATTCAAGATTTGAGCTGAACTCTGAAAAGAGCAAAAAGAAATGCATCACAGACATGCACAGCACTGGCCCTGGTAAGAACAAGGCATGTTTTGAGCAGTTTGGACATTGCTAACACAGCCCATGCTTATGAAACTTGCTTTGAAGAAATGTACTCGCAAGTATGCAGCAAAATAAGGTCAATGAGTAAGCAGGAGAGGTGCAGCTCCCATCCAGGGGCAGAAACATCCACAGGTAATCCATTCACAGCTGCCTTGGGGAGCAAAACTCCTGTTCAAACACATACCAACCTCCTGAAGTCACCCACTGTTTACATTCTGCTGTTAGCTGCTGTTTAGTCCTGCTCTCTCTCCTGCCTGACACCTCACACTGTGGCAAAGGTACCATTCCTCCTCCAGGATTGCTCCAACAGTTTGCACATCAGTGGGTGCCGTTGCCGTGGCTACAGGAACATGCTAAACCCCAATTCGCAGCTGAACAAACGAGACTAATTACTTGCTTGATTTCATCACTTTCAATCAAATGGAAAAAGTCTGCTCTGGAATCGCGCAGTTGGGTGAGTTAATGAACTGTGATGTGCAGGAGCTGAATCTTTAACCCCAAGATAAGATCTGTGAGTAATGAGCTCCCATTTTTCACCAACCACATCGCTTACTTAACTCGGCATTTTGATCTCATCATACCTGTAAGGACAGAACTCAGCACAAGGAATCCCAGTGGAGGCCACAGCTTTAACTTCACCACTCAACTGACGAACCTCACCTACGTGGGGTAAAGACCAAGGTTCCATTGCCCCACATTGGTATCAGTGTACCAAAAAGAACCGCTCAGGATGAGCAGGCCATGACTGCCTCTGAGCACAGCCCGCATCTCTGCTGCCTCCAGGCACACGTGGGGATTTCTCCTTCCATAGGACAGGCTGGTCTCTGGCAAAATTAAAAGAAAAGCTCAGGAATTGATGCACAGCCACCAACTGCAGCACTGGGGCCTGGTGAGTACTGCAGGAGAGCACATGGAGCAGAGCCAAGCTGGCCCAGGTCTCCGTGCACTGCTCAGCATTCAACCTCACACCCAAGGCATTCTAAACAGAATACTTAAGATTCCCTGTATCTAGATTAATAACTCCTGAACGCGAGCAGAGCTTTCCATTTGTGCTTCCAATGGTGCTCCGAGTTTGCTTTCCTTAACCTCTTCCTCCTGTTTTTATTCAGCAGATAGGTGGCTTGAACCCAGCAAGGCTGATGAACGTCTGACACAGCAGGCAGTAAATCTACAGACCAGCAGCTCATCCTAGCTCTACTGCTTTATTTATTTATTTCAATTGCTGATAATTACAATAATGCACATGGGCAGGACTCCAGGACAGGAAGAATTATTGTCTGCAGGCAGATCTGGTGTGAGCTGATAATACCAGCCTGTGTTTGCCGTTGAATTTAGGAGGCAGAAATCTCAATCAAGCAGCCTACAGCTTCCTGTAAGTTGCTGAAGAGGAGGCATCTCATCTGCTCCTCCTTTATCAACTTTGGTGGTGCAGCAGCCAAAAACTGGGAAGCGATGCAGGAGCTGCACTGCTGGGTCAGTGCAGTTTATATTTAGATCTGCCCCATGCGTGGCCAATGCGCAGCCTTGAACGCTCAGAAATTCAGTGACAACATCCCGTGTCCTTTCAGATGTGCTGACAGCAGCCAGAGCACTACAAACACCAAAACGAAGCCAAAGCCCAGGGCATTATTGCTCCTGCACTCTGATCTGCCCTTCTCCAAAGAAAAGGGGCTTCCCACTACCTGTGGCTCACAGGCAGCCTCTCTGCCCTTGGAATGTGCACTAATTACACAGCAGATTATCTCCCAGCTCCTCCTCTAGTCTATCGTGCTCCACAAACCAAGCCTGCATGAGTCACCGGGCAGATAATCTGCCCATCAGACATCTGCACTGGGAGACCGTGCGATGCAGACAGGGACAGCAGCACTGCTGCACGGCTAGTCGTGGGGAGCAGACTCAGCAAAGCCACAATCCAAGGCTTTCCGAGCCGCTTGTGTAACATGCTTGCCTTCAGCATTCTCTTTTCTACCCCTAGAGAGGCAAAGTTCAGATCTACTCATTCGAAACGTTTCCTGAACAAATGTTACTTTGAGCAGCCCCACTGACAGCCCCAAGCTTCCCTGACTTGTGTGTAACAGCTGGGACCAGAGCAGCTCGTCATGAGAGCAGCCCCCAAAGTCCAAGGCAGAGAGAAAAGACCAGCAACACATCACCAGCAGTTCCCTGCCACCATGCACAGATGGGTGCCAAGACTGCTGGCCATGCTGCCCTGCTTCAGGGGCTTCACAGCATCGGGGCTATTTAGTGCACCTTTATGCACAGCCCTCCTAAGTCACATCACAGCACACACAGACCAAACGTGTTTATTGAGGGGCTAAACGAAGGCACAAAGTCAAGTGACCTGCCTAAGGTCACGCATGAGAGGCTCAGCCTGGACTAATCCTCAGCCCCCGACGCTCCAATCTGTGCCACCACACTGCCCTGCACAGCAAGACTAATTACTGCTTTCCTACTTGAGTTATTCGGGCATCGGAACCATACAGAGTCAAGATGTCTTGCTATCTTGCCCGAAAGGGAAAACTGCAGTACAAGATCATGTTTTCACGTGCACTAAAAATCCAGTGAGGGAAAAGCCACTGGGAAACGCAGCACGTGGCTGAAAGCAGAACCGTGTATTTATGGCTGCCAGCAGCACAATGCAATGTGAGGAGCAGCACTCAGACATGCTATTTCCTAAGTAACTTTTCCACACAGTTCAATAATGAATCCTTTCCATCTCAAGGCACTTTATCTACATAATAGCTGGGGAATACAACCACTGCAGTAACCAGGATACAGACATTCCATAATACACAGGAAAGTACAGTTACAAAAACCTTTCACCACTTCCAATTTGTTTGAAGGAAAAGCAACTAGCTCCTAGACCAAACCTCATCCCAAATCATGTGCATACTCTCGCTCCCTTGTCTTCCTAGTGGGCAGAAATGGAAGGAAGGAGACAGAGAAGGATTTATTATCACCAGGCAAAAGAACCTGAGCACTTAAAACTGCTGATCCAAAGCGATTCAGCATTCCAGAGATATACTTAAAAGAATCTGTACAGATGTTGTGTTAGAGAGTTGTGAAGCTCACCACGACAAGCTGTGGGGGGGTGGATGCTGCAGAAATGTGGTTTCTCAGCCTGACCACACGTCTCACCGCCCCGATGTCACGCGATAAGATAAAAAGGCTGCACAGATTGTGGTCTGATCTGCACCACCACGATCCAAAAAGCAGGCAGGAAACAGAAGAGCGTATTTCAACCGAGCATCAAGAATGTGAAGTGGCAAGGAGAAATACCTGGAAAAAAACACGTGAGATAAAGGGAAAATAAGTGGAAAGCCTGCAGTGCAGGCATGCTTTGCTTTCAGCCACTCCTGAGCTCGAGTTCAGCTCCCCTGAAGGCTGTTGCTCTGTATCACCACTTGGCTGTTTATGTGCATGGACTGCAATGGTTTGGAAGCATGATACAATACCCTGAAGTCCTGCACTTGGGCAACACACAAACCTCCTGCAGCACATGGGCAGAGCTCCACAGGCGCTGCTCACACCACGCTGCAGCACTCCATGCTGGAACTCAGATCTTCTGGAAAACACCTGAGCTGGTAATTCTGACACACAAACAGCACAGACCAAACTTCTCCACGGGAAGGGGAAACCAGGAGGTTTTCACACGATTTTGGCATTCCAGACTGTGCTAATGACCATCCTCTGAAAACAGGAAAGCCTCTGCTCCAACACAACGTTGCTCCCATTCTGCCAAGCAGCTGCTGATCCAGGCTCCACAGAGTTCAGTTTGCAGTTAAGCTGCTTGTTAGGAATCACAGAATCACAGAGATCCTACCACTGATGGGTTGGGGGGAGCAAAAAAAAAAAAACCAACAAAAAAGTGAAAGAATTAGCTCAGAAAAACCCATCTCCAGTTCCCACAGAACAACAGCCCTTCAGTTTTTGTGACTGCAGCTATTTTGGATCCCAGCAAACAGCAACCAAACCGAGGAGAAGCTGCCAGCTTCCCTCCACCAATGCTGGCAACTGGACATGCACAAACAAGTGGTTTTAAAGAAACCTATAAATAAATAAAGGCAAGTGCTGAATGACTGCAGGAAGGCGGCCTGGAGCAACACCCGAACCGCATGAGTCAGATGGGCAAAGTTTATTTGCTTCTTTCTAAGTTCATCACCCAACAGCCAAACATTCCCGTGAAGCATCCCAGCACAAAAAGCAGGACTCAGCCTGATCTCACCACCTCCTTCCTTCTTTCAAGGGCTGGTACAGAAGGTGAACCCCTCCACCCCAAGGCTCACCCACTGATTCAGCATCTACTAGAAGAGAGAGGAGCAAGAGCAGAGCCTGAGCACCCCTTGAGTTTTGCCAGCAGTGGGGTCGCACAAAGCCATGAAAGGACTTTGGAACACCTTAATGGATTCCCATCTTTTCTCTTTAAAAGCAATCCTGACTAATTCAGGAGCATTTTATTTCTGAGGCATTAATTTATCAGCTGGGGTTTAACAGTCACCACGTCATATCGTAGCTAAATCAGCATATGGAAACTCTAATGGATGTATTAAACAGCTCCTTTAAGAGGAGTGATAGGCCTCTACTTAGACTAACTGCTTAATGCTATTAGAAAATTAAGGAGTAATTTATAGCACAGACTAAAGCTGGACCGGATCCCCTTTATTGATTTTGCTGATCCAAAAAGTAAAACTAGTTCGACAGAAGCCAGCACAGAACGTCAGGGACGTCAAGGCTGCAGTCCTGTGAGAGTTCAGCGATGCTGCACATTGCACAGGCCTGCCCAAATTGCCTGTGCTAAGTTTTACAGCTACAGGAGCTATCGAGGTCTATCAGTTTGCACAGCACTGCACAGAGACAGAACAGAAGAAAACAAAACACTGCTGTTAGCAACTTCCTCCTGGTTTCAGGGAGGAGCAACACATGGTACACAGAAACCCCATTTCCTACAAGCTTCCTTAAGCATTTTCTGCCAATTCTGAAGGTAGGTGTTATAGAACTGTTCTTTCCTATTTCCAGCCAACTTGGTGTGAAATACATGAGCTGGGCAGCAGGCATGGCAATGTTCTGTGGCTGCACATTCTGCTGCTCGGCCCCCAGACAGCTCTTAAGGAGCATGAATGACACTGCAGCAAGGACTTCGAAGCACAAAAGCATTACAACAAACCACAAGCTTTATTACCAACCTGGGAGCAAAACCTGCCCGTCCTGCAGCAGCAGGGGAATTCGTCCTTTGGAAAAGAACCAGCAGAAAACAGTTTTGGACAATCTAGCTACACCTTCAGGAACAAGAGGCAATATACACCTACCCAGCAGCACAGCATAAATGCTCAGCTGTCACAGGTTTTACTTTCTTTCGCTGTACAAAGCAGATACGGACTGCAGTGGAAATGCTGACTTCACACATAAACCCCACCACTACAGAGGGACGGGAGGGAAGATCGATGGCAGTATTGATGTAACAGGCCATTCACCATTTTCCTAGCCATGGGCTGAGTAGCTCCAATAGTTTTCTCAAAGTCAAAGGCTGAGAACACTGCACAAAGTTCTCACGCCAGGGAGTGGCAGTTTGCTTTTCATTAGCTGACTCCAGACGCGGCCCAGCAAGATTTGTAATGCAGACACAAAGCTGCAGACAGCAGCCTCACCAAAACCTGGCACATCTCTGCAATGGATTAGTCCTATGGAACGTGTTCAGGTGCCTCACATCATAAGAAATCAGCACTTGAGAAGGAGCCATGCTGAAATTACAGCTTGGTGATGTAATAGCACCAGAGAGCCAGGAATGTCTCATTCTAATATCCTTATTTTGGATGGATATATAAAAAAAAACTTTGAGGGCCTCAACGTGCTCCTAAGCAGCCTAAGGCTCAGCTGTCTTTGAGGCTGCCTCTCCATGCACCTCCAGCTAACCCAGCAGTGCAGGATGAGTTTGGCAGGAGCTGGGGATGCCAGGGATACTCAGAAGGTTGTGAGAATCCTGCACTGAGCGCTTCTGGCTTTGACTGAAAATACACAATAGATTAGGAGGAGGAAAGTGGGCAAGAAAAAAAAAATCTCATGTGTCAAGGCTGCAAAGCAACCATAAAACCTGGGCAGCAACGATGGATGGACTAACTAACCAGCTGCGTGATTCCATTGGAGGTCATCTGAACTTTGACAGTTCTACCTCCAAACAAAAGGGACAGGACTATTAGTCCAGAGTAGCAGGAATACAAAGAACAGTTCTCTTCACGGGGACCACTCTTCATCCCTGAGGGCAGTTCTCATCACTGCAGGACCAACCCACTGCTAAGCAACCTCCCACCAAGTGCACAACTTCAAGTCTCAATCAGGAGGGCAGGGGTTTCATAGGGACCCCAACTACCCATCCACACATGCCAGAGAAAGAGAGAGCAAGAAGGTGTTTGTACAGACACCAACAGGCTGTGTTTCAGCACCAGGTTCATATTCCAGCTATTTGGAACCTGAAATTCAGCTGAAGATGTCCCCATCCTGATGCGTTCCACCAGATTGTACCACTCAGGGATGCTCAGAATGCATCTTCCTTTATTTTGTGCTTCATATACTCCACGGTGTATTTGGCAGCTCCACTGCTAACCAGCATCATCTTACATGTGATGTACATACATACACAGATGTTACACAGATGCTGCTCAGAGATGCATCTGAAGAGAGATTCTAAACCAGAGAAGTAATTCCAAAGTAAATATCACAAAACACACAATTCTCTGCTTTATAGATCTAGAGTATTCAGTTATCTGTTGTAAAGGGTCAAAATTGACCAGCCTCCTATTATAGCATGGGGAAATTAAGAGTCTGCATAACTGGCAACGCATCTCAAAGTTAACATCACAGCAATAGGTGCTGGAAGTGCAGCTACAGACAGCTGTGAACATTAAACTCCCCTTAGGTGGTTACCTTTGCTGCCAGCTGTAGCTAAATCTTGGTTATATTCTCAGTTCTACAACCAAGACAGATTTAATAATCACAGGCTATTGAATATAATAACAGAACAGCATGAATAAAGCCATCAACCACTTAGACAATAAGGAATAACAATTTAACTTGTTGCAAAAATCTTTTAAGGATGGTGACAGGGAACACAAGAAGTCAAACCAAACCCAAGGCCAACCAGGCAAAGGAAATCGTGCTGTGGCTGCTTCTGCCTAAGGCAAAAAGCCCACTGGCCCCTGCAGGCAGCGCTGCCCACTTCTCCTCCTCCACTCTATGGATGAAGTTTCCAGCCCCACATTTTGGGGACGTCTTCATAATGTGCTTCTCTGGAGCAACCAGTTCAGCTGTTTGCATACACCTGACTAACAAGGCACTGGCCCTTTCAGAGCTGTAATACCCTTGAAATACATCAGCAGGAATCACAAAAGGGCTACAGTGATCCATTCTGGTCTGTGCCCCACAATGAAAGAGGGAATTAACGTGCTACAGATGCCTTGTGGAAAACCTCCCATGTGGTTACACTTTGAACAGTGTTCTTCCTCCCGCACTAATTCTCATTGTGGAGCAAGGTCCAAAAGCTTGCTTAATACAACTGAGCACAACAAACCCAGCCAAACCCAGGAATTCCAGCCTAGACTTCAAAACGCTTTTTGCTGGTATTGCAGGTTTGACAGTTAGGCAAATGTGAACGGAGATTTCTGGGTGTCTTAGCAGCACTGCTCCATTAGGAATCCAGCTCTTCCCTTCAGTCTTCCTTGGAGGCACAGTGCTGAGCAAAGGATCCTGAGCAAAGGGAGGGGAGAGAAGGCAGAGGGATTGCAAGGGGATCAGCTGGCTGAGGGTTATCCCTTTGTCTCCTAACCTGAGAAATGAAGACATTCTGAAGCAAGTCACAAGAACTGAAAATGAAGGAACACATTATCCAAAACACGATGCATCAAAGCAGTGTAAGCAATCCACGTCAGCTGCTGCGATTGAGCGTGACAAATACATGTTGAACACGCATAGGATAAGAGCACGAGCCCACAGCAGGAAGGTGGGAGACCTAAAGCAACCACAGGCTGTGATGCAGAGCACAAAGCCAGCTGCAGAAAGCGCAGGAACAGGGCAGCAAAACACTACACTGCAACAAGCCTGTGCTCTGTCAGGCCATTCATCTCCTGCCTTTGTTATTGGGAAATTGCTTCCGAGAAAGTGGCTGCTGCCCTGAACAGAATAGCCACACAGTGCCCAGCTTTGCTGCACAGCAAGCACTGATGCAATGGGAACAAGCCAGTGTTTATGAGGAGCAGTGGAAGGGGCAGCAGGTACGAAGCTTCTGATGGTGCTCTTCAAGCCAAGCTTCATGTTTCAAAACCCCAAACTTCTTTTGGTTGGCCTGCAAGAAAATACCTTCCCTGCTGCTTGATGCTTCCCGTTCTGGGGATATGAAGCCATCCTGAAGGGCTCCGGAAGTTATTTGAAACCCTGCATCTCCACTACTTAGAGGCACTCATCTTAATCCAAGAGCCCAAGTGGGAGCTGCAAGAATCCTGCCCCACTGCAGAGCAGCAGCTGCTTTCCATGTCACCTTGTGCCCTCAACCACCTGTCTCCCTTTCTCCCAGCACACATAACACTGAACGAAAACACGAGCCTTGCCATACAGCCAGCACTGCAGAGCTCACCTCTGGCCAAGGCTGCTATGCTGGCTGAAGTGCACCGCTTGGATCTCAACGCTTTTCCATTCTTTTGGGCTCCTAAATGCACACCTGATCTTGCTGCGTCAAACGATCCAGACATCAAATTCAATTTCTTCAGCGAGAGCTTTGATAAATTATGCAGAGAAAGAGTCACGTTCAAATGCCAATACGCTCGCTGGGAACTCAAAGCCCAGGTTTGAACCAACGTTTTGCATTTAATCTTTTGAGAGGAATACTTAGCAGATTAAAGCAAATCTGCCCCTCTCTATTTCAGTCCACAGTTACTGTAAGACGACCAGGGTAAGAAGTCAGCACCCAACACACAGCATTAGTGACTGAGTGTAGTTCACATCCATTGCTCTAGGACCACTTCTGTCAAGTTATGAGTCCCAGCACGAATGGGAAATGATTAAACACTGATAAAATAGGAAAACTGCTAAGACCCAGCAATGTGCCACACCAAATCCAAAACCACAGAGGGAATTTGGTGATTAAAAGCTTTATGCTGCAGGCCACCATACGTCTAAGCAGAGCTCAGCGTCTGTTGTGAATATGCACTCCAAATCCACTTGAAATCTAACATGAGTGCATGATGCTTATTGTAACAGATGGCACAGGCAACATTTTTCTTTTTGTTGCTGTCACTTCACACTACGCAATGACATCATAATTAATGGGATTCACCAACCCCAAATCCAAAACAATAGGGATGAGTCTTTTGGCAGGGAGCTGGGGGCTAAAAATAATGTAAAAGCCTTTAAAGAATAGCCCAAAGGCTAAAAATGCAAATGCTTGGCTTTTCATTTAAGCACCTCAGTTTCCAAGTTAACAGAGGGCAACTCCCCGAAAATCCCAAGTCATTTACCCAGCCTCCTGTGCCCCTGCAAGGACAGCAGCAGCAGATGATTTCTGAGCTGGTATCCCTGTCTATCACAGTGCTTCAGGACAGCACAGCTGCGTGAGGAAAGACAAGCCTGCAGAGAGATAACAGAACAACTTTCCCCAATGCAAGAATGAAAAGCCCACTGGCCAGCAGCTCCCAGCACACACTCAAGAAATGCCATCTCTGCAGCAAACGTTTGCTGGTTGCAAAAGCAGACCTAAATGAGAAAGGGCACTTCCAAGGTTAAGCACTACTTTTACTTCAACACGTCTGCTAAGGCTGGTTGTCAGCTTGCTTGATGCGATCGGCAAGAAGACAGCAGTAAGATGATAATTAGCAACTCTTAAATGGAAACTTCCCTAAGCAGCAATCTTCTGTGACAGCCAGGAGGAACCACGGCCCGGCTGTGCATGCATCTCCCTCCACGTCCTTGACCTGAATCAGGCCATACTTCTGACTGCTGTAATTTTGTTAGAGAGCTTACCGTATGAAATTACCTAAATGCATCCCTGACACAGAGCCAAAGCCTGGAATCCCAGCACGGTTCTCTCCCCCAGCACAGCTCCTCCTACATGATGAGTCACGCTGCAAAGATGCACTGTGCCCAGCCTGCATGGCACACAGCTCCTCCAAACCACCCAGCAAAGGACCATCATCCAAAGCTCCATCATCTCTGCTGTTATTTATTTTCGCATCGCATTTAAACGATGCAGGCAATTTTTAAGCCCTTTACGCGGCGACTTGAAAAAACTCAAAGTCATCATTTCATAACGATTTTCAGTTAGTCTGGAAACGCAGCAAGGCCATCCAAGCCAAACTGTTATTGATTCTGTCTCCTCAGTAAAGCCCTCCAAAGCTTCACAGAACAGCCCCCACAAAGCAGAGGGTGGCCAGCGTGCTGCAAGGTTAATTTCCATAGGGATGGAAGGGCAGCCCAGCCCCTAGCATGGCCCTGTGCAGTGCCACCAAAATAAGGAGAGCATTCTCCCTGCTGGCAGCACAAAGCAGTCCTGTAACACTGGGCAGTCAGCAGCTTGGCAGCACGTGCCTGTGGTCATCTGGCTGTGCAAAGCCAGGCTGTGCTCTGCTGCTGGTGAAATTGGTTTGCCATCCTCTGCAGAATAGGATTTCCATCGTTTGTCTCAAGTCAGAGGTTTTGCAAATGCAGATGAAGTTAATGTGAGACTGCAGAGCAAGCAGCAGAGCCACAGGACAGTCAGCTGCACTTCTGCCTTCTCTTTTCTATGGGATTGTTCAGGAATTTGGACAGGAATATACACTCGTCCCAGCTGAGAGGACTGCAAGTCTATTGCCAAGTAAAAGAATTGCTATCCACAAGCAAGATCTCAACGAGGATTTGGTCATTTACCTCTGCAGGAGCTCATAAACAATGAGAGCAACAAAATCAGAACCAAAAGCAATTTTTCCTGAGATCCCAAACCCTCCAGCACCCACAGCCTGCAGTTGGCCTCAGCCCAGTGACCACTCAGCCCAGTGCTCCCAGTAGAGCCATCAGATCTCCTAATGAGGCAAACTGAGTGAGGGTGCCATCCTGGATGAAGCACAGCAAAGAGGAGCCCCCAGCTTATCCTATTTGTTAAGTAAATAGATGCATGGAAGAGTCACTCGAAGACTTTGCACAATGCTGTCTCTCTCACAGACCTGAGATTTAATGGCACCTACAGCAAAGCGCTGGAAATGGAAATTCAGAAGTGGAAAAACAAAATGCATACAGGCAACGTGCCACTTAGTGGCACTTTTACTCCACTCAGAGTAAAAAGCAGTGATAGGAAATGCTACTATGAGTCCAGCTCACTTTTTGAGAGAAAAAGGACGACATCACAAGTTCAGGTACAGTTCTGAAGCAGAAGCCTCACCCAAACGGTTTATGGTCGTGGCGAATATTGAAGTACTCCAATTAAGAGCCAACATCGTCTTAAATTAACAATGGTCCAGCGGTGCTGATTGCATGAATTAAATAAAAATAAATAACAACAGCACTGTTTTACTGCACATAAGCAGCACGAGAGCAAACAGCTGAAGGACGACATCAACTTCCACGAGCTCACAAGAAGTGTGAGATGCCAAAGAGCACAAACATGAAGGCTGCCTTGTCCCAGTATGAAAGGCTGGGGAGAGCACACGCCTCATGTTTCCAACTGGAGAACAAGGTTATGGTTTAAGCACAGTTGTGGAAGCAGATGCTGCAGTCAAAATAACTTATGTTTACAAGATTGAGTCTTTACGCCTCTCAAATACACATGCAATGGGAAAAAATAAAAGGCAAAATTGTTACCAGCAACATCGAGAGAGAAGCACCACCCATGCAGAACAGACCTCAGATTGCTTCTTCCTGCACTGCATGGCACTGGAGAACGTGAAACGTGCAGCAATAAAGCCTAAACACAGCCAAAGCCGCCCGTACAATGGATTCTGAACAGCCCTGGTGTTGCAATGGGTGTTCTTCACAAAAGAAGTCTAACCCGAGGTTGAGAGATATTAATGCCTCATTAACATTTAAGGTCACTGACACAACACCTCACAGCTGAGGCTCAGGAGAGCTGCAGCAGAGCACAGAGCTCACCTCCATGGAGCAGCCCAAGGCAGTGCAGAGCATCCCACAGCAGCAGGTGTCCATCATTGCCTCCTTACACACATCTCTGCTTCAGAGGAGGTTTTGTGGAGGCTGAGATGAGGCACTGCAAACAACTGCTTTGACAGCAAAGCATTTTTCCTAATGCTTCCTGGGAAGTGAAGCTTTGGGAGCTGAGTGCAAAGCAAAGGCCGTGCTCAGGACTGGAATTTTCCTGAGCTGTTTCTCCTCAGGACTGGAACACAGAAGTGGAAATTTCCCCTAGGTGGAGTTCTTTGTTCAATGCAGCAGGCAATTACAAGTCCCTAAGGTCTGCAGAAATGGCACAAGGCTGATATTTTCGTTAGTGAGAATTTAAGCACACCACACAAGAACAACAGCAACACAAAAGGCACAACCCTGATGCAAGTCAGCACGTTGTTTTCTTTACCCCAAACCTCCGTTACCTGAAACAGTGACAGAAGCATTCAGGATAGCTTGGGAAGAGGACCAGTAAAACCAAAGGCTATTAAAAAGAAAACCAAAAGCAGCATCAAGTCTGCATTGCCTCAGATTCGATTACACACAAAGGTCAAGCGATAAAAAAGAAACTTTCCATCCCTGAAGGCTCTGGGGACACAGCACAAGCAGTTTATCATAGGAACAGAGATCAAATTAGAATGGATTCATTTTCTTTTTTTTCAGCTGGCATCTGCACCCCATTTGAAGTTCTCTCAGATTTCACAAGCAGAACGCAGGAGCCCCCAGTTCAGACACGAGCCCAGGACACATCACCCCACAAAGACAACAGCCCCACTGGGCAGAGCATCGTCTCTGTGCTCCTACATCCCAGCCCGTCTGCAAGGAGGCTGTCAGAGGTTATCTGAAAGGAGGGCTGACACCAGCCAGGAGCCCTGGGGAATGCCCTACTCAAAGGCTCAGATGCCAGTAATAAATAAATAAATATGCCTGCCACTCCTCTTCCTCCATGCAGGGGAGAAAGAAAAACAAATTGTAGTCGATAAGCGGATTAACGGGTGTTCCGGGGACAGGGACTGCTAGCTAAGATAATCAAGCAAAAGAAAATCCACCTAATGGGACATTGCCAATTCCACTGAACTGATAAATGCAGCCGCTACTATGCATTTTCCTTCACTCTGGAATGCTTTCAAATGTCCTCTTTATAAAAAAATCTATCCCCTATTTTTCATTACATTACCTGCTATCCGCCAGTAAAGGCAATAAAAAAAAAACAGCCACCATTTCACTTCCTCAGCTCTGCATCCAGCTACGATTCCAGAGCAAATCTGGCAGCAAAGAAGACCTGCAGTCCCCCACTGACAAGGCAACGGTGGAGAATACAGAAGAAAAAAAAAAAAAAAAAAAAAAAAAAAAAAGAAGTAAAATGTGACAAGTGACATTTTGCGCCAGCAGATGAAGGAGGCTGTCACGCCTTCAGGATGCAGATGGTGCTGCGGGAATGGCCGAGCAGATTGCACATCGAGCAGCAGGGTGCACCGTGTAACCCCTGATCCGTAGCTCAGGAGCAAAGCCTCAGCCTGCAGCAGGGCGAGCCTGGGATGAGCAGCGAGGCACGACTGGGTCCAGGTTAACCCTCTTCCATCAGGTCAGCACCGCTGCACTGATGGCGCCGTCCCAGGGCGCTCAGGGCTGCCAAAGCCTCTGCTGACCCCACGACGGGCGGGTGAACGCTGAGCTCTGCTTCTTCAGCCTCAGCACAACAGTCTGCGGGCCACATCTGCTCCCACAGGAGGACGCTGGCTTTTCGTAACACAAATCCACGGGCACGGCGGCTTCCAGAACGCGTGTTGAATGTGACAGAGGAAGCGACCTACAGCCGGAGGAGCTTCTCAACAGGTGCACGAGATCGGATGGACGCAGCCACCGCCCAAACCGCCCCCCCGGGGGACCCCGAGTGACCTCGGCCGGCCAGCCCTGCTGCAAGCATCCTCAGCACCGGCCCGTCCCGATCAAACGAGCGTTACGCGGATTTAACGCAACGATACGGAGGAGACGGAGCGCTGCGCCTCCATAAGCGGGCAAAGCCACGGGCAGGTGACACGCAACGCAACCTCAGAAGCTCGGCTTCCTGCGGCAGGGCAGGGAGCGCTCCGGCCCCGGCCCGGCCGAACTGCGCACCCAGCTGCGGTCCGCCCGGCTCCGTGCGCAGCGAGCTTCCCTCCCCCGCCGTGTCAGCGCCTCAACCGCACGCTGCGGCGACTTCCACGGACGAAGCCGTAATTTCCCTCCTCTCGTTATCTCCGCACGCACGCATACGTGAAAGCCGTACCCACACGCAGGCGAACTGCAGCGATTTACTCGTTTCTGCGCTAATCGGGCACCGCTCCGCCGCCCGAAGCACCGCTCGCAGCCGCAGCCAGGCGCTCCGGGCAGCGGCCGCGCCCAGGGCTCGCCGAGCCCCGCTGCCAAGGCAGCCCCGCAGCGCCCTGCAGATCCGCTGTTAGACGGCGAAGGATCCCCCGCGGCACCGCCCCGCGGATCCGAGCCGGGCCGGGGGAACCTCGGCCAAAGGCAGCCTCCGGGCTTCGCCAGGCGATTCCCGGCCCCCAACGGCCGGCCGCGCGGCTCTCGGGACTCCGCTCGCACCCACCTCGATGTATCCGGCCAGCGTGACGGCGGGGCCGGCCAGCCCCAGCAGGAGCAGGAGGGGGAAGCGCCGCGCCGCGCCCATCGCTGCCGACACCGCCGCCGCCCAAGCGCTACTGCGGCCCCCGCGCCCCCTGCGCGGCGCGATGGGAGCCGCCTCGCCAAGCCCCGCCCCGCGGCCAATAGGAGCGCGGCGGAGGTGGGGCTCCGGGGAATGAGGGGGATTGGGCGAGAGCCACGCCTGCCTCGCCGCACTCGGCCAATGGGAGGAGGAGCCGTCTCGGCGGAGGTCCCGCCCACGGGGGCGCGTTCCCCCCGACCCTGAGGGAAATGGCGGCCGCGGGTTGAGGTGTCCGGGCGGCTCTTCGTGTGTGGAAAAGGGCCGCGCGGGGCTGCGCGGACAACGGGCGCTTGAAGCTGTTGTTTTGCTCCCACCGGCGTGGTCAGGCTGCAGACATGAGGCTTCCCCACATACTCGGAACGAGCGGCAGCGCTGCTCACCTCCTTTGCACACAGGGCGCTCAGCCTGCAGCCCTCCGTCCTTCCCAATGAAAGGCCGTTTCCTTTTATTTTCCTCTTCAACAAAAGCCGTCACACAGCAGCACGGCCCGCAGGGATCACGCCGTGCTCCAGCATCACCGCAGAGCAAACCACGGCAGGCACATCCCTGTCACGCTACGTAGAATACGTGGGTTCACTTCAGCATGGAAGCACCCTGTGGAGAAAAGCCCTCAGCACAGAACGTTATAAAACACCTCCATTGCCAACTTCATCACCCTCAGCTTCTCCTACAAGCACTGCTGGCTGGAAAGGTGGAAGGGAATATTGCTGAAGTGCTGCAGAGGGGGGTAAATCTGAGCAGTGGATCAATAAGCAGCCCCAGCTTTAATTAAAGCAGCTGCCTGGCCCACTACTCACTTATTACAGTTTCTTTTTTGTAGTATTTGAACACCTTTAAATCTCCTTTGCTGCAGTCCTCAGGGATGTGTAATTTTCTTCTCAGCTTGGCCAGCTTCAGTTGGAAAACGCTTTTAATGAGTTCTTTCTAAACTGATAGATCTTAATGAAAATATTTTATTGTGCAGTGTGAATACAGGACTAAATAACTGAGGATATTCAGCTCAGCCCCTCTTTAAATAAAAACAAGCATTTCTCCTTCTCCCAAGGCCAAGGAGTGGAAGCTGGTTACAAATCTTTGGGTAGAGGCTTTCATTGCTGGCTGAACTCATACAGCATTTAAAGCGCTATATAAATCAATACAATTTTAACACTTAATATTTACATACTGCTCAGTGAATATTTAATATTCATAACCCCTCTCAGCTGTTGCATTTTGCAGATGTCAAAAAGGCTGCCAAAAAATTGGTCTTGTTAATTTGAGGTACGAGAAGGTTTGACGTTCAGGGCACAGCAAAAACTGAAGTAGTTGGCTGCAGGTTTCTGAGTACCTCCAGAAATAAAGTCACGAGTGGCTGAGGCATGCAAAGCATCAGGGCTGTCGTGAGAGCATGAATTCCTACAGCCACACTGTGCCCATGTGAGAAGTCAAAGCGATACAATCAGAATACAGCAAGTCCTCTGCTGCAACCTGTTTGACCACCTGTAGAACTACTGCACGACCAGAGTGTATGACAGGAGCAACAGGAGCAACCATAGGGTGAGTGGATTTACCTCTGCTGTGCTCCATCAGCCATCGTGGAGCCCTCACAGAGCAGGAGCACAAAGTGCTGGAGCGTCAGGCTGCAGTAAGGGCTGAAAATTACCTTCCAAAACCCACCAGTGATCCACCACCCCCCACAGATCCACCTTGTACAGTCCTGGATGAGTGATCCTGGGACTGCTTCATTCTGCTCAGCATTAATGTGGAGGCAGTGTTTAATATATGCTCAGTGAGGAACAGGAAGGTTACATTAATGCCCATAAAACCCTTTAAGATTCCCAGGTGAAAGGTTCTGTGAAAGTGCAAATAACTCACATACTTTATGTTGTCTAGAGCCTCTCTACTCGCTTTTAACACACTAGTTATAGCTTCTGGAGCTTTCCACACATCTGTGCTGATTTTCTGTACCGCATAGCAAAAGTGCACAGTGCAGATTTCATAGCCAGTGGGCTGGTGGAGCATCATTTGGCTGTGCTGTGAGAATGACTGCTCTGGGACCAGAGCAATCTCCCTCATAATGCAGGTGGTTGTCCAGAGCTGCCCAACAGCACGTTTACACAGCAAAATGCAAATTTGATTCCAGCAGCTAAAGCAATAAGAGAGAAAAAAAAAAAGAAAAAACACAAAACCACCACTTTCAGGGATCACAACAAGTTTTACTTGTGCTTGCTTTTCAAATAAGTTCTACCCAACGTTGTATCAGCACAATACGTTGGCACACGCAATGGTCACAGCCCCATTTTCTCCATAGATACATTCCAGATTAGAACTGATAGGTAGCTTTCTGTTGCCTGTGACAACAGTACCATAGAACTGCTGCAAATCTGCAGCATTCCCTGCAACACCTTTCCCTTGTCAACCCTGTTAGGCAGGTGGCAGCTTTCATGTCCTTCCAAGAACTCTATTTTAAATGCCTGAGCATGTACGTTCCAGGGCTTTTAGTGCCCTTTTTCCAGTACATCTATGCTAAAGATGCACTGGAAATCTTACACTCAGCCTTGGTTGGCCTGGAGGGAAAAATTCTCCAGTACTTCTGCTTATTCCTTCAATAATATTTCAAGCAAACATCTCTCCATTATCGCCAGCGAGATCACAGCTGAGTTGGGGTCATAAAAACGTGCCCTAAATGGTGCATGTTAAACTCCTGTGATAAAGGGTGAACTGGAGTCAGTGAGGAATGTCTGATGCAGGAAAGGAGCAGCGGCTTCAGCAAACAGATGTGCTGAGACCGTGCCAGCACTGGAGAATGAGTTCACAGAAGTGAGAAAGCCTTCGAATATTTTCATCATTCTCTTAGACTCAACAAATTAAAGCATAAAATTGATCTAGCCTGTGAACAGTAATGTTATGCAGCTCTTAATTAGAAAAACTTGATGGAAGATTTAAGTGGCAGATCATATTGCTTGCACTAACTGTACGTGACAGATATGTGCAACTGTGGGGTTGTGAGGGTAGAGCTGAGCCAGCCCTGGTTTTAGGAGGCAAAATGCAAACTGAATGCAGAAAGCAAGCACAGCATATGGGTGTGCTCGAGTGGAAAGAGGACTCCTTATTCAGGCACAACTCACACTGATGAGTGCTTCAAGAGAAAAATGTATTAATCAATCTGCAAGTATGAGATACAGTTAATTGCAACAACTCATCCTGATCTGCACTGCATTGAAGACAAGTCTCCTAACTGCCAACAAGGCTGTTTGAGAGCCATAAAGAAATACCAAACTTTTAATAGTAAACTAACGCCAGCTACACAAATGCCTCTGGGAAACAACATTTCTCTGGAAACCAGAAATAACATTGAAAAGTTGCCAACCTGCTTTAGCACTGGGCATCTATATTGGGATGCAGCATTTATCTGTGCAAATGTAGGGCTCCTGCAGTTTTGCAACTCCATCTTCCATCTGTAGCTCAGGAAGACAACAAGTGGCAGACAAAACACAGAACTTGCAGAAGCAATGCAAGAAAGGTACACACAGATAATGAAGGTACTCCAGAGAAAGGGGATAACAGAAAAGACAGAGACTTTCTGGGCCTTGAAAGATAGGAGCTTAAGAGATGTTGATTTCCACAGGAATACGGTGGAATTAAGAAGAAAGAAAGGGTGAAGAATAAATAAAACTGATGTGTTTGAAGAAGAGTCAGACCTTAAAAACAGAAGAGTAATTGCAGCTGTGAGGAAAACCAGCACAAGAATATGTGAAGAGAGCATGATACAGTAAATAATGGTGGACAACAAACCTGTTTCTCCTCAAAGACATTTTTAAAATGGCTTGACAGGGAAGGGAGAAGCAGCACCTTTTATTATATCAGTGAATCCTTACCTTCGATGGCCTGTTTCCAACTGCTCTCCGCCTAAAACAGTGCCATTAATCTGACTTTCACACAGCAACTCCATGCAGGTACTCTAAGGTGGAGAGATTTAAACAGCAGCTTGTGCTGTGCTCTACTCGAGCAGCAGGATCCTGGCTCACAGCACGAAACAGGCTGGTAAAGAAACAATCTTAACCATAACAACAAACTTCAAAATAAGCCCTCCTTTAGGTTTAGAAATATGACTGCTTTGCTGAGGCACAGAAAAGATGACGCCTCAGAAAACGTAAAATACATCAACTGAGGATGCTTAAGCCCAGCACTGCAAGAGCACAGCTGCTAAAGGACATCACTGCTCCTTGGGTACTCTGCAGGTCAGTCTCAGCACCTGGAAAGGGCTCTGTGTCCATGGTCTCATTTTTCAGATGAGGACAAGATCAGCAATCGTGGTGAATTTAACTGGACTGTGTTTTTGAGGAGGAGGACTATTCAAGACAAAAGCAGCAGCTGAAGGAAACGAGCTATTCTTTTTTTGTTTGTGCATCTGTAGGATTCACTACCCAGGAAAGGAAATTATCTCTAACATAGAACATAATGATGAGCCTACGGTTAGGTTTGGGATCCCAAATGTTGGAATAGAAGGCAGCCTAACCACTTTTTCAGTCATCAGTTTTCATCAGCTGCAAACTGGGTTTTGTGCTGCTCAGCTTCTGTCTCTGGGTGGATCTGAGGCTCTGCACACTGGAAGGATCTCAAGGCAGATCTCCAGCCCACTGCATTTTCAAAGAGTTAAAGCAACCACTTTAGCTGACAAATGGAACACAAAACACAAGAGATGGAGGGAGGAAAGGAGAAGAGGCTGAATTGCAAAAAACATTTAGTAATTCTTCCCTTTGACATCTATCTTCTCACTACGGGCTGATGGCTTCCTGTCATCTTTTTTCTTTTAGCCCACTTACAAAGACAGAAATGTCATTTCATCTCTGAAAACAGCAGAATGAGTTGCCCATACATTGGCCAGGTTGTAACACTGCCCAGGGAAGCCGTGGAATCCCCATCCCCAGAGGCAGGTAAGATGTGTGGACACGGCACCAAGAACGTGGTTTGGTGATGGGATGCATTTTGCCAGGTTGTGGCTGGACTCAATTTTGGAGGTCTCTTCCAACCTATATGATTCTATATCACAAAGGGCAACCAAACCATTCCAACTTAAATAACCTGAGAAGTGCAAAAAAACCCAACTAAACAAAGAAGTCCACCACCAACTGAGGACATTTTCTGCAGCTTGTGGCTCATTACGATGCTGAGGTTTCTCCCATTGTCCTTGGACATTTCTTCCCTCTCTCCTTGTCTGCTTGCCAGTTTCACTCAGACACTCATTTCAGCACTGTGAAAGGCTCTTCATTTTATAGAGCTCTTTCATGAAAGATGAAAATTCAAATATGTTATAATTAGCTGCAGATCCACATAAGTCAGTATTATTGCATCTTCTATATTAGATCTGATTTTTCCCCCACAAATGTGTGTCAGATATCAGAGCAGAATGATTAACGATATCAAACATAATGGAAAGATTAAGCATTGATGCAGGAGGGTTGTTCAAGAGGAACAATTTTAACTTCTCTCCTCTCATAATTTATTTTTGTCCTGTACAGCAAAAGAAATCTGAAATGGAAAATAAAAATGCCTTGTATTACCAGCAAGAAAAAAAAAAAAAGAGAGATCTGATTCATGATTGAATTCTTCATTCAGTATTCATTGGTGGATTAAAAGCCAACTCAACAACTGGCACTGAACAACACGGAATATAAAAGCCTGGGGACTCTGTCCTGCTGAATAAATGTGGAATCATCTGCAGCAGCTTTGAAGATAAGTGCAATTCAGCAACAAAAGATCTACCCCTCCTTCTGCAATCAGGTCTGATTCAGCGTGTTTCACCAAGCATCACGGAGTTCCCCTGTGCTAACAAGCTCTTCTGTGGCACCCTGAAGTCACCTCATTCCTCCCCCATCACTTGTTTGTACAGTTACTCAGTTTGCAAGCAGCAGGGTGTGTTAAGGAGCAGCACCTGACACAGAGACACAAAATAAGGAATTTTGAGAAGACAGGGAGACATTTCACCTCTATCAAACATTCCGTGCCTGGTGCAGCAAACCTTCACTGCTAGCAACTTCTTCCCACCAGCAGCACAGTACTTCCAGTCCTTTTTTTCTCCTATGCACATAACAGCAAAGTGACTCCACCAGAACCCCCCGACTTTAATTTGCTGTCAGCACAGACGGCTGCAGTTTGCATCATTCTGTTTAAACAAATACTAAGCTACATTTCCTGTTGCAATCATCATTACAAGCTTCAGGGCTCCCAACTACCCAGTCATTCTTATGTCAACACAGGAATATTTACTTCAGTTGCTTGAAATGTGCAACCTGGAAATGAGGAGCCGTGCACAAGAAAGCACAGCAAAGACCCAGAAGTTCTGCCTTCTGTTGCCTGTCATCAGAACACGTTTTGGAAAGGAGCTGAAGGGTCTGCTGCTAAGTCAAAGCCTAGTCTTCAATTGAGCTGCAGTGAAAATCAGTGGGGTTTTGGAATTCCCAGGTACAGGGATTCTGGTTTGCAGACCTTGCTCTACAAGCGGAGCCAAATTCATTCTCTTCAAATGCTCCAAAATAGGGACAGTGCTCTCTACTACTGATTTATCAACTTACTTAAAATAGTGGCTTCGTACTCTGTACTTTTTTTTATAACATTTGAAATGTACAATTCTTCAGAGGACCCCAAGAAAATAATTAGCAGTACTTTCAAAGCTTTCAAACGCCTTCAGCAAGCAGCAGCCGGGATAGCGGATCTGTTAGCAGTAGGAAATAAAGAAATACATGTTTGAAGTCTGCTTCAGTTGAATAAAAACAGAGAGCACGACTCAGCTGGAGGAACTGGGACATTTGTGCTGATGAATCCCGGTGTCTCCAAGGGAAGGAGTGGACCGCCTACAACTTCCACCTGCAAACCCATGGCCCGAGGGGCAGAGCAGCCTACTTTGTTCCTCCCCTGAATCACATCTCCTCCGAAGATGAGTCAGCCCAAGAAATCTTGGTTGCAAGAAAACACGTCGCTTTTCCTGTAACTTTCCCACTGCAGTTCCCCATCTTGCAAAACGTGAACTCAGAGTTCTGCTACAATTTCCCCTCATGCACCAGAAGAAACAACAGCCTGTCACATCTAGGCAGGCGGCTTGCCAAAGGCTGAAGGCCTGCCTTTCCCCCCAGTGCTGAAGGCACGACCACGAGAGCAGCAGCTTTGCACAGATAACTGCATGGCCTGCATCACACAGAGCGATTCTCCAGGCTTCTTCCAAGCGTTTCTGCCTTGTCTCAGTCCTTCTGTTGGCTCCCCAAGGCCTCTACCAATGGAGCCCGTTGGTTAAGTTATATAAAAGGAGCCTTAAGTAGAGCATTCTATTGAGGTTTGAGTTTTTGCTTTAAAATGCAAATGGCTGGCAGTGAATTCCCTTTTGGGATTTAAGAGCTGAATTTGAAACTGAGAACGATGATACAAAAATCTACTTCAGAAAGCATTGCAGGATGAGTAATGTAACATTTGCTGTATGAATACAAGCTCCTCTGGTCAGCCAGGCAGGTTCATTTATTTGCATGTTAATAATTTCCCTCTAAACTGTTTCTGACAAAGTTTGTCCTCATCATCCAGCCCAGTCCAGCCCCAGAGGAATACAACGGGGAAAAGTTGTCCATGTTTTCTATTCCATATATCAGCAGGTTTAAATGTTTCAGCATCCTATCAGCCCCACAAACACCTCCCCTCCTTAAGAGCTCTACCCAGACTGGAAACGTAACTGTGTGACAGACCTGTTTGCCAGCTCCTTCATTGGCCAGAAAGGCTCCAAATCTCCTCAAGAAGGCGTCTCTCCACGAGAGATCTTAAATCAATATTTATTTACCAATTTCCTTCTTCCCAGTTTGCTTTCCAGGAGAAAAAATAAACATATGATTATGTTCTTACATCAGTTTATGTTTCAGGACAAACATCTCCATGCGTGCATGCAGACACAGCCCTACAGCCTGACGCAGACCCACAGGATGTGAAGTGCCATAGCCTGCATTTAAAATCCAGGTTAACTTCACATCCCACTCCTTGCACAACCAGGCCTTAAGGAACTGAACCAGCTTCCTTGTATTTGCTCTGTCTTCTGGAAAATATACTTTTACATAACCCTTCAAAAGAATTCCCTGCTATGCACACAAAAACACACCAGTTTTAATGAGCCTTACACCAGCACAGAGTGGAACTGTGTCATCATGATAGGAAACCCACAGATCACATCTAAAAGGGAACAGCAGACTTTCTGGCCTCTGTTCAGAAGGGCCAGACCGTGTGATTCAGTTAAAGGACTAGAAATGATTTGGATGGGGGTGTTCTTGCTTTATCTCTGGCTAGGAAACACACATATGGGGGAGGAGAAAGAGCAGCCCATGCTCCCCCAGCCTGATCCCACAGCCATTGCTTGGGGGAGGTCCCTGGGCAGGATCAGCAGTTTGATGCCTCCAGCAGCTCAAAGCCCAAACAGCAGCAAATAACACAAGTATTACTTCAAGCTTTTCCTCCATCTACACAGGCAGAGACAGGATATATCAAATACTCCTCTTCTTTCTTGCCCTTCTTTTGTTGCCCTGTTTCTCTGCACACTGTCCAAGTTTCCCCAGCCTCTGTCCCTTCTTTTTTGTTACAGACCGACTTCAATCAAACCCCAGATCTCAAAGCCCCCAAACAACCAACAAAGAATGTATTTCAGCATGCTAAATTTGAGAAGCCACAGTAAGGGCCGTGGTATAATACTGTGATATCACTAACAAAGAACTATTACTGCATTGTGAAGGAGAACAGCATCTGGCACAGGACAGGAAATCGTTTACCAAAAAAGAACCCAAGAAGTACAGCGATGAGAAACAAGAATGAAATGAGTTTATGGCTACAGACATTGTTGTGTTCCTTAGGGGTTCTCGCATTGGGAAAACGTTTCTTTAAATCCTGGGAAGGAAAAACACTGCACACGTTGAGCCTGGTTTGCTGCCTTTGACACAAACACTTGCCAACAGCATCTCAACAATTGCACGATTCACTATAGAGAATCTCATTGAGGAAGAGCCCTGAATTCTGTACAGCAGAGGGCTCTTTCATTCATTTCTATTTTCCATTTATTTTAATCAACCAATATGTCAGCTGTTAAAGAAAACCCGATGAAAGAATAGGGAAGGGGATGAATCCTCAATAGAGCTAAAAATACCAAGCTGTCTTTCAGTCTTAATTACACTTTCAATGTGTTTTTGCAGGGTTGCAGTCGCTCTATTTATATGAAATAGTATTTTGTAAAATATTTTTGCATGTTTTCTACCGCCACTGTAACAGAAATGGATCAAAGGCAAAGATAAAGCAAAGGCAGAAATGCAGTTGGTGAGATAATTGCTTTGCTTTGGTTCCACATTTGGTGTTGTTTCATTTAGCTTTGAGGATGGAAGTCGAACCTAACCCTGAAAATAGGAAAGGAAATGATTTTGAAGCCCCAAATTAGAAAGCATTTTCTTTACACATTTATTGCAAGTTCCATTTGCTTCCATCCCACAGCAGAACAGTGGGTTTGTGATGGCTCTCAACCTTTGTTCACAGTACCTCCAATAAGCTCCAGTCCCTCTGGGGGTGTCACTGACCACCACAATTACTGCTTCACCCACCCTGAGCTGAAAGCAGTCATTCTGTGCCTGCAAACTGGAGTGATAGAGGCAACAGAGCTGCTTTGAGAGCAGGAAGCCCATGGGGCAATGTGGAGATACTGCTGTGATTAGCAAGGTGCTCGGCAGGTTAGCAGCAGGGATGCCTGAACTTAGAGGTTAGAGATAAGTTTTATCCTCAGGTGCTGCTTACATGGTCAAAAATGCTCCTTCAGTAACAGCTCTGCTTACCCAGGTCTGCAGTTGGCATGGGGTGAGCACTGGCTTTCCTTTCATTGAAAGGTGGACATTACAGTGGAGAAAGATTTAAACACATCCAACATCTTCAAGCCACAACCAGGAGCTCGAAACCCAGCCGGTGCTACAGAGAATTATTTGCCCATTATTACAACGCCTGCAGTGCCCAGATAGCATAAGATGCCCTGGAGAAAAAACTACCTTCTGATCCAGATCAGCAAAACCAGCTATCAAACCACCTCCAGCACACTCTGTTCCTTACTGCAGCTCCCTGCTGTGCTCAGGGAGGCACCTGGTTCCTCCTCCACCCTCTCCTTTGTGCCCTGCCCAGGTGCAGAGCAAGGAGTCCTCTCACTCAGATACCCCAATACCTGGCAGCCACCACCTCCAGCTCCTGGAAAGGGCTTCTGAAAGCTTGGCACATCGCTTCTTGCCCCCAGTCAGACATTATGGAGCAAAAGTATGCATGACAAATAAAACAAGAACAAAAAGATTTCTCTGAGCTCAGAGGTGCTGCCATTTCACGTGCTGCAGCTGGGAAAAAGGGCTTCCAAGTGTAGGACAGCCTGCTTCAGCTGCAGTGCCTGAGAGGCTTCACCTCCTTGGTTCCTGCAATGGACACTTGTGATTATGTGAACATACACAACAGCCTGGGAAAGCAAGAGCCACAGCCTTAACTCTGCATGCAAACAGCTTTGGGGCTGGGAGTTTCCAGCACTTTAAAGTAGGGTGGGATGATTTGATGAACTTGGGTAGGAAGAAATGAAAACAGGCAGCACCAGCATGTTTCCTCAAAGTCGTGCAGAGAAATAGCAAGCAGAGGACATGGAAGGGAAGGCAGGCTCTGCAAATCATTACTGAAATCAACACAGACACATTTCATTACAAACTGCTGCATTTGAGGAGGACAGCAGGACTGTGAAATGGCTCATTCAGCTTCATAGGATGTTCCTAAATGGAACAGAACTTATCCAGGAGATGAATTCTGCCTAATCAGACTGATCTCAGAAGTGTGAAGTGACCAAATGATCTCAGATGCTTTCCTGTCCTGTACCTTCCTAAGTAGCTCAGCACTTAAACCAGTGCCTTCCAGGACAATCCAACCACAGCAGCAAGGAAGACATCTCAGTTTAGAAATCAGCTGCTCTTTGCACAGGCTTGCAGCTGGCAAAGCCCTCCATCAAAATGATCCCAAATTTGCTTTAGGAAATAGCCCTGATATTTCTATGGTGCTCTTATTATGCGGTCAGATCCACACTAAGCAGGGAATTTCAAATCATTTTGAAAACAAGGGCTCAAATTCAGGGTTCCTTTGGTAAAACTTTCAGCACAGATCCATCCTGAGCTCTCACCACAGCCTGTGAGCTTTAAGAACTGCCTTCCTGAGCAAATTGATTTTAGAGCACTGTGGAATATCAGTTCTACTCTGACAGCAAAACTCTTAATACAGATTTCCAGGAGTGCTCCTGCAAAATTAAAGCAGAGCAAACCCAACATGATGCAGGACACATCAGCACTCTCAGCTGGATGCACAGCAAATATTTTATTGTGAACTGCAGCATCATGCTCTAGCGAGCAAATCCTGAATTTTTCCACTGTATGCAGGCTGAGGTTACAGGAGTTCAAAGCAACAGTTGAACAATTCTGTAATAACAGAGAAATGCTAAGCACTGACAGAATTGTTTGAAAGAATGAATGCTTGCCTTGCCATGTAAACGCATTGCTTTGAAGAAAATACCTCTGCCTGGTGTTTGGCCAGGTGTCTGGGCACACCTGGGATACAGAACAGTTGTGTGCACACAGCCAACATCACACAAGCTTCTCCTACAATGGAAAACAACAGGGGAAAAAAAAAAAAAAATGGGGTTGAAATAATTGGGTTATGTTCCATTCACTGCACTGAAAGATTTCTGGAGAGCAGATTAATATGTTATTGCTTTGCAGAGCACAGTATCCCAGTTCCTCCTGCAATGCCATTTGTCTGAGGCACACTGGGGGACCTGCCAGCACTCCCAGCTCCGGGCAGCTCTGCACTTCCCCCATTGCAGCTCATTGCTGTGTTGCTCCTGATGGCTGCTAGCAGGAGCTTTCCATTTGGAGCCGCCTGCACCAGGGCAGAGGCTGCAGCTCAGAGCTTAACTGCTGTCTCAGATGATACCATTTTTCTTTTGTCAGCTTCAGAAATAAGGCAGCATTGAACTCTGGCAGATCTTGGCACTTGCTCTACGTTTACCTCATTTGATTCCTACTGCTCCTTTAATGCACTTGTTTTCCAAGGCTCAGGTATGTGTCTGTAGTGTGGGTGGAATATACTTACCTTTCCAACTCAGTTCAGTTTCAAAACATCCCCTTCTTTACACCAATCAGTCACCAAAGCAAACATTTCTCTTCCCCTGACACTACTCTCCTCTTGAAGGACACATCCCACTGCAAAGAACTGCTCTGCAAAAACACTTTGAACATAATCCAAAGTGACATCTAAATCAATACAGCCCCATGCTGCTGCAGGTGTCTGCTTGTGCAGATCTCTCTGCAGGGTCAGTTATTCAAACAGGACACTGCAGTCTCAAATACCAGAGATGCTGATAGCAGTGCAACACCACCAGTACTGAAAAGGTTGTTTTGCTTGCACTGAACAACAGAAATCCAGAGCCCTCTGGGAAAGCACCAGCAGTGGTTTCCTTCTCAGAGCTCAGATCGTTTGATCTTAGGGAGAAAAGGTAGGGAAAAAACTTGAAAAACATGGTAAATAAAAACCATAGCCTAAGGGCACAGAATAAATAGACACAAATAAAGCACACAACTGCTTCTGAAAGCTTAAATGGCAATTTTAAAGCACCCGTGAACTTTCAACAGAAAATGAAATACTATGCCAAAAGAAATACTGCACTAAAACACAGCCCACAAAGCACAAAAATCCCACAAAGCTGCACCAAAAACAAGACCTTACCTACAGCAAGGCCTGCAGCACCCAGGGCACCTCTCACCTGGGGCCATTTATAAATGCCAGCCTCCCCACCCCACCACCCACAGGCCCAGGTGCTCTATATAAGCGGAGCCCTGGGCTGCCCCTTCCCACCTGCATGGATCATCCTGTAAGAACATGGCCCTGGTTGGTGGCTGTTGGTTGGGGTGCTGTGCTTTGTTTTGCTTTATCTGTCCTTATCAGGCTGTGCTGTAGCCTTGGGGCTGCTCTGTTGCTGTACCTCTGACCTGCTTTGTGGTTTTGGCCTTGTTTGCTGCTCTAGGTATCTGGGTTCAGGGTGCCACCTTCAGTCAGGCTTGTTTTGTCTGGGCTCCTTGGGATGGGGCTGTGGCTGTTGAATGCTTCTGCAAGCTCAGAGGTGTGTCCTTTCCCATAAGAGCCAAAGACTTCACAATGGGAGCCCTTCCCCTTAAGACTCAGCAGGACTTTGTGAAACTGCTTCAAGGAAGAAATCATAGCTTGGAGACTTGTTTTCAAACTCTCAGTTATAGGATTCTACTAGAGGGGCAAGTAAGACAAAGTAGAGAACATACTGTACAAGGAGAGATGAAAGGAATGCGCACAGCTTAACAAAAACAAATTATAGGAGAGGATATGACTGCTGTCTATAAATACATGGGGAGAGTAAACAGTAGAGGGGAAAAAAAAGAAGTCCCCTATCCAAGCTACATAAAAATCTTGGCGTAAGAACAAATAAGCAGAAATAAGCCTTGAAAGAATTATCCTTATTTGTCCTCAGGGCCGCTTTGTTGTCTCCCAGCAAAGGTTGCAAGAGTGAAAGTGCCAGCTTCAGCTGAGAGGAAACCTGCTCAGGTGCTGCACTGCTCAGTCTGTGATGCTCAGCAGCTGGGGACCCTTCTGCCTCCCACACCCATGGAAGGATCTGAAGTCCTCATTTCTGACCATTTAAGGAAGAGTAACCGCTTGACTGATATTTCTGTCGTGATCCATATTGAAGTGATTAGTGGGTTTTCCCCAGGCACAGTGCTTATTTTTGCTGGTTGTCAAAAAGCCTGCATAAATAGTACGAGTACCTAGATTATCAGATGGGTATTAATGCTCCTGTGGAGGCATTAAACACAACTTACCCACTTTGTCCATCTGCTCTTCTTTCATAGCTGGAAGTAGCAGGGCTGGCTCTGAGGGATCCCCCCTCCCAGCAGAGGTGGTTCAGACTGCCTCCATCACCTCATCACCCCCTTTGGAAAGCAGCTGTCAGAAGGATGTGTTTTAATAAATCCAGGGCTGGACAAGGGGAAATATTCTGGGAAAGTGAAGTCCTTCAGATCTTTCACGGTTCTTTAAAGACTCTTGTGATGCCTAGATATGGTGTTAATTCTAAGAGATAATATTTCACTTTTATTTCTGCTCAGCTTCAAGCAGACTCAGAAATATCAAAAAGCATCATTAATAGTTTTGAGTCATCCCAGGCTGCTTAATGGGGAGGAAAGGAAAATAGCCTGTGGTTACTTAGCAGTTGGCACAGAATTATCTGCTGCCTATGAGAGTGCACCAACAGAACCAGACACAGGGCAGGGGTGACACAGGGACCTGAGCAGAGCATCAGCAGGGCTGGGTTCTGTCCCCATCATAGGGCTGCTCAGGAAGGAGGACATAGGGATCCATTACCAGCAATCCCAGGTGAAGGGGCTGACCTGGATTTGAAGCTGAGCTCCATCTGCCCAGTGTGGATTTCTGGGAAATGCTCCAATAATTAAAAAAGTGAAGAATGACTCTGCTGCATTGGTGTTCTGTATGTGACGTGGCCTGCATGCGCTGCTGCTGTGCCTGTGGGATCTGCTGAACTCAGGTCTGAAGTCCCTGCCAGAGGCAGCAGCCTTACAGTGGGGGCAGGCAGGCACTGCCATAGGAACAGCTGTGTTCTTCCTTACTGCTGTGTTGGCAGCTCCATCCCAATTCCTGTACCCAGCATGGCTTTGTTATGTAGGTCCTCATGGTGAACTGAAAAGCTGCTTCTTCCTAGGAGTTAGTGCACATTTCTGTGAAGTGCACAGGAAAGCCCATTCTGGAGCACGTGAATTGTTTTGTAATTCACTTTTCTGCCTGTGTTCATTAAATGTTGGGGAATGAATGACATTACTGTGGGTGCAGAGCAGCTGAAGGTAGCTGAACCGAATGCATGTGATGAAATACTTTCTTTAATGGTACAAATTGAATTTACCTCTTAAGTCAAAGCAATCTGGAGATTATTAGGTAGGTGCTGTTAGGACAGCCCAGCTTGTTTGGTGAAACTTTTCCGTGCTGAACGCAAAGGATAATTTGGCTTATTTAAAAGAAACTTTTTTCTGGAGGGACAACAGGAGCACTTAGTTACACTTGTATGTTCTATTTGTATGTCTTGCATGAGGCAATCTTAATTACCTTTATTATGGCTTGCTCTAAATCAGTAAACTCATATCGTTACCTTCACCATGTTGCATATTCTCCAAGCAGAATGCAAAGTAATCACATTTCGGCTGCATTATAATTCAGAAGGTTCTAACAAACGTTTTCTCCATCTTCTAGATTGGTATTTTAAATCAGCCTTGTGTGAGGGAAGTTCAGTGGATACTACAATGCACAGCCCAATTCCACACAATTTAATTTGCAAGTCAGGATGCGAGTGCCTACTTATCATGCACAGATGTAGACAGGAGAGGTCAGTGGGGCCATCAGGCACGGCCTGCTTACATAACTCAGATGAGTTTACAGCACTCGAGCATTTTTCTTCGTCTCATTTTAATTTACGTGCCTCTCAGAATGGGACAATGTCACAAAAAAAATCAAATAACCCCAACAAAACCAGCAACCAAGAGGTGTGGGCTGAAGGAAAGCTTCAGAAAAGCTTTGCAGGACATCTGGAGGGAGATGGGGAGATGCTGAGCATCTTTAGGGAGAAGTGGCCCAGGAAGCGGGAGGTTTGCCTTCTATGGCAAAAACTTGTGATGGTGCCTTTACTTGGCAAAAGGAATGGATGGGGGTGTTTGGGAGAGCAACTCGGGTCAGGCAGATGTTGGTGAGTAGATGAGATGGGGCTGCTGTGCTCTTCCAGCTGGAGGGAGGAGAGCACAGCCCTCACTGGGAGGAGCTGAGTGCACGCAGTGCTGTGTCCCCTTGCAGTGGCCGTGGGGATGACAAAGTAGGGAAGGCAGGAGGACAGTGTGCACAGCTGAGCAGCGTGCCAACGAGGTGGTGCAGAGATGGAGATGCAGAGATGGAGATGCAGACCTGATGACCTGTGAGATGAGAGAAAGGATTCAGTGCAGGGTTATGGTGCTGTTCCAGACAACGCAGGCAAATAGGGAAATTATTGGGACTACCTGTGAAGACTAGAAATAAAGCAACCTAATGTGAAGGTTTTTCTCGCTCTGACAGCGTGAGGCCATTAGGAAAACAAAGAATGAATTAAATGTGGGAAATACAATGGGCATTACATCAGATTCCAGATACGGCAGATGATGAATCGGAGCAGCACGCCTTCTCTGCATCTGGCAGCTTGTTATGTCCTCTGAGCGCCTGCCCTGAATCGGCCTTTCTAAGCTAAGGGAAGAAAATACCCACGAAGAACTTTCAGAACGTGACCCACGTACCAGGAAAGGACAGCCCTGAAGTCCTCCTACACTCTTCTGTGCTCAACTGCACAACCACAGGGTTGCATGGAAATGTAACACAATAGCATGCTTGTATGCAAGTCAGTGCTGAAATGCTAGGGAGGCTCATAGGAATCCCAAATAAAATAGGATAACTTGAAAATCTTTGTTTTTTTTTTCTTTCTAAAATGAGTACAGATAGCTGTTGAGGAATATGGGAAATAAAGCAATTTTATTTGGTCTCGTATATTTCCTTGTGCTATTTGTTATCCCAGCGTTTCAGCATGGTGTAATGAAATTGAGACTGGTTTTTATAGGATAAGGGGAGAAATTGACTCTATAAGTACAAGGAGCTGCCCAGAGGACTTGAGCAGAGAAAAAGGTATAAGGAAATTGGGTAAGAAATTCAGCTCACTTCAGTTCCAAACATGTTTGTTGTGTAACAATTCAAGTCATTGAGTGTGAGTTAGAGAATTTGTATCTCTGATTTTTTCTTTTTAACTTGGTTGCTCGTGGAAGGGCCGTGTCAATGCAATAGGGGCTGCTTTCTGTGCCCCAGTATAAAGGGCTGCAGTAGGGACTGTAGAGAAGTGGCTTGCACTGAGAGCTGAGCTTGCTGCAGTTCTCCAAGGGCAGAGGATGAGGACAAGCAGCAGAACCTGCCCTCCCCTGCTATGGGCTCACTGGGCCACAACAGGCCAGGTTTGTGTGTGTGCTTGTGCAAAAACCATGTGTGGAGCACTCATATCGTCTTATTTAGGAAGTCTCTCCTAAGCCGCTAGCTCACACGGTTTGCTGAGTGCGTGCTAATGGCGAACAGGGACTGAGCAAAGCTGTATTTTTGCACGCTGCCATAACACAAACACCTCCTGAAGAAGAGCTGCAACAGGAGGAAGGCGATGAACCCCACCGCTGGGACCCGTTAGCTGAATTCCCCGGAGCGGTCAATCAGCGCGGCTCCTCCCCACCGCCAGAGGGCGCTCCGCCCTCCCTCGCCCTCCCAGCAGGGGGCGCTGCTCGCCTCCCCCAGTAGGGGGCGGAGCGCCGCGATAAGAAGAGAGCTCGGATTGGCGGGAAGGACCTCTGCGGAGCGGTGCGGAGATGAGAGCGGCGCGTTGATTGGTGGCGAGCATCCGGGGGGAGGGGGAGCGGTGAAGGCCTGGGCAGCGGTTCCCCCCCTCCCCGTGGGTCGGCCCCCTCCTCCCCCCCATTTGCTCCCCGACCCCCACACTTGGCCTGCTCCACAGTCTTTTCTCGACGACTTTTGTGCCTCATCTTCGCGGGCGGAGGCGTTTCAGCCAATCAGCGCGCGCCGCCGCTGACTGTTGCCAGGCAGATTATGGTAATGAGGTCCGGGCGGCCGCCCCCCCCTCCCGCTCTGCAGCTACCATTGTGAGGTGAGGACAGGTGGGGGGGTTTGGGGCCGCAGCGGGGCCGGCGGCGGAGGCCGGGACGCGGCAACCGCACGGGACCCCCTCAGGTAACGCGATGGGACGGTCCGGGAGGGCAGCGCGGTGCGGGGCCGCCGCGGGGCCGCGCCGGGGGTTTCGGCCGCGTTGTTTTAGTCGCACCCAAGATGGCGCCCGGAGCTGGCGGCCGCTGAGCGCTGCGGCCGGGATAAACCGTTCGCTCCCGGGAGTGGGGGGGGGGGGGGAGAAGGGGGCGGTCGTTGCCCCCCCCCCCCCCCCCCCCAACCCCGCGGGAGAGGTACGGTCCGCTCCCCGCCCCAGCCGGGATCCCCCACCCGCCCGGCCGGAGGGAAAGGGGCTGCCCCCACCCCTGCCCCCCTCCCCGGATGGTACAGTCCGGACCCCGGCACCTCGCTACGGGCGGGGGGTGTGTATGTGTGTGTATGTGTGTGTGTATGTGTGTGTGCGTGCGTGCTGCAGCCATCTTGTTCCCCCCCAGTGCTGTGGGCGCTCAGCCCCCCGTTACGGCGGGCCGCTCGCTTTCCTCGGCCCGCTCTTTAGCCCGGCTCCCCTCCTTCAGGCAGCCGGGCCTTCCCATCTCCTCTCCTCTGCCCGCTCGGCGCGGCCTTTCGCCGGCAACCCCTGCCCCTCTGGCCCCCTTCCCCCCCCGGTGCCCCCCCGGTGCCCCCCCGGTGGTTGGTGCTGTGTGAACGTCGGGCTGGGGGGGGGCGGCGGGGGTCAAACTGAGGAGAGCGGCGGCGGGAAGGGGCGCACCTGCCCCTACCTGATTGGCCGCGTGCCTCGCGCCCCCGTTTGCCATTGGCTTAGAGAGAGGAGGGGGCATTGCGCCCCACTCCTCGGATTGGCTGCGGTGGGGCGAGGAGAGTATTTAAGGGACGGGTGGGGGCACCTGCGGGCTTCAGCTGCCCCTTTGCGGAGCGGCTCCTGTGGGGTGGCTATGGGGTTGATGGAAAGGGCTTGGCAACCCTCACCACCATGTTGGAGGTACCAAGGTGGGCCCGGCCAAGGGCAGAGCGGGACCAGCCCCCTGTTTGTGGCTCCTGCCGTGTTGGGTGCTCTGCAGGATAGAACGAGGGCCACGTGTAGCTTCTGTGTGTGGGCTCTGATAGCTGCCCACGTGGTGCTCAGGTTGGTTTTTGTAGCAGTGTCGGTGGTTGCCTCAGCTGGATGAGCTTGTTCTTGTGGGCCGTGGGTTGGCTGTTATGTGTGACTGATTTATTTCTTTATGGGGCCTCTTGCTTTCAAGGTTTGTGGTGTTGAGTCGCTGGAACTGCTCCTGTGTTGCTCTGGCATTGAGAAAGTGTTGAACTATTGAATGAAAATGGAAAAAATGGGGCCTTGGGTTTTTGTCTTGTAGACTGTAAAAAGGCAGCTGACCCCATAAAGGGTTCATTATCCTGCATGAGAAACTTCATGTTGTTTGGAGGCTGCTCATTGTGGATCCCTGGAAGGAGCCTTTCCAAAGCTTAAAAACCTCCTTCCCAGGTCTTTTGTTTTTGAACCTGATCTTCGCAGCCAAAGGACTGAAATGAGTGGGCAGTGTTCGCTGTTTGGTTATCTGCACACAATGCTTCTGTCACATTAGTGCTGTATTCATGGTCCTTATGGGCTTTCGAAGGACAAGTGAGCTCAGTGCTGCCTATCCCTGTGAAAAGCATATCAATATTTCTATTTACGAGTTTTGATGGTGATGGAGACTATATTGAACTTTTTCTTCTGTTACTTCTTTCAACGATCGAGTTTTCTTCCTCTTGGCCAAGTCAGAAGATGAAATGCTTGTGAATCAACTGATTTTACAAGAGTGTTATTGGGCTCTTCTGTTGTGATAAAGTAGTTGGTGGTCCCAAGCCTCCTAACGCCTTCATTTTTAGGAGCAGTAAGGAGGTGTATTTCTCAAGTTAGTCCTAACACGAATAACTTGTCTCCTGGAATGTGATGCTTTTTGGCACTTTGCTACATGAGTTCTTCTCTTGTGTGTGAGCTGTTTGAAATGAAGACAGCTTTATTACCTTGGTGTGGGATGAGATATCGATGTGACTGTTGTTATCTGATGGAATAACTGGCTGCTTGCTCTTGACAAGAAGTTGGTGTGAGGAGCTTGCTCTCATCCTGCACCTCTCTTTGCTGTTAACCTGCATAGGAAATCCTTAGATGAGCTCTGTTAATTTGCTTTGTAGTAAGCAGCTACTTTCAGTGCATTTCTGACCACCTGCAGTTGCTGTCAGCTGTGTAAATGAAATTGTAATTAATTTATAAGTGTAGCTCATTATGGAGGCTGACTTAACGTTGTGGATTTTGTTTTGGCTTAAATGAGAGCTGAGCTGTTTGCCACTTCTATTTTTTGTGTCAGTACACCATAGAAAGATAAGCGGCCTGATCTGTTAGGTCAGCACCTGCCATCGTGTTCAGGAGGCCTGGTTTGTTCTCAGTTTGTCCTCTTGCACTTCACACCAGCAGTCGATCTGCAGCAGGCGAGTCTTGGGGCTGCTTCTTAATGTGCAGAGAAGAGGTTTTGTCATTTGAAAGCAGTGATTTAATGCGGAGAGGTGGGAGAGGGAGGAAAGAAGCAGCACAGTTTGCAGGAATGGGAGCAAATTGCAGCTTTAAGTGGTGGTGGCTTTGGGAGGAGGAATAGGAGACGGGAGGAGGAATGGAGCTGAGTGTGGTGGTGTGGCTTTCAGTTAAAAAGGTGCATTTGCAACAGTGTAGGCACAGTTTGCTACAGATGCTTTCCTTCTTGTTACTCTCGAGGAAGTGCCTTCCCTGCTTTGTTCCTTTATCATTCTTCTCTGTCATTTATAAACCAAATCAATTAAGTAAATGAGGTCACTACCTCGAGCAGCTGAAGCCTGAGAGTTGTGGTTTATGGCAGTGGCAGATGCTGAGGATATCACAGGGACCTGAGAACACAAAACATTTGAAAGAAGAAAATGACATGAAAAATATAATAACGTGTTCAGAAAGCTGAGGAGGAGGAAGAAATCAATTACAGGGATGACTAAGAAGAACATGTGTATAAACATAAATTTTAATCCTGTCTCTCTTCCTACTGAGAACAGGAAGGACAGAGACTGGGAGAAGCACTTGGTCATACAAGAACTGAGGCTGCACAGAAATCTCATCTAGAGAGGGAGCTGCATCTCCAAGCAGGTCTGGAGCCAGGTCTGTGCAGCTCTCCTGTAGGGCGTAAATCTGCCTTGGAATTCACTTGCAGTTCCAGATTATCTCCTGTGTTTTGTGGGATAAACAGACCTGTAGCTATTTGTGTGGTACTTCCAGAGCATAGCTGCTGTCGTGGTATTGTTTTGGAGCTTGGGCAGTGCCTTCAGTACATCTCACGAGCCCTTTCATTGGTGCAGCAGCAGAGGACTTCTCTTGGAGATCTGAGAGGCCTCTTCCATCTCGTTGTGCTGTGATGGATGTGGTGCAAGGATGCAGCTAGATCAATTCATTATGTGCAATTTGAGCAAAGAGTGAGTTGGTGTTTGGCTGAGTTGTTCTATTTATTATATGGCTAAATAAATTGAAGCCATTTTTCCTTTTGTGGAAATAAATAATCTCTGCTGTCCCAGCCCTGTGTATGATTTCTATTTCTAACTCGCCGATAAAACATAAATATTGTGGCTGTATATTACCTCCCCTGCTTATTAACGTGCAGACAATGCACAGGAGCTGAGCTCCTTGAAACAATGTGTGTTTTTGATGAATGAGGATGCAGAGGAAGAGCCAGCAGTCGTGACTCAGTAGTCAATGAGGATGGAACCCCAGCGTGCTTCCCAGCCGTGCTGCTGCAGTGGGAGCACCTCCTTGCCAAGGAACCTCAGGAAATGCAGCAACTCTGCCTTCTAGGCAAGCTGGGGTAATTCACTTAAGTGTGGGATACAGCTTTTGCAGGCACATGTGATGTTCCTTTTGAGTATTGTAAATCACTTTCATATTAAAAGCTGGAGGAAGACCCCGTGGTCATAAAACCCCCTTTTGTAGCAATCTTGCTGTCCTTGCATATGGTTAACAGTGGGAAAGAGTGGTCAGTGAGCTCAGTACTTAAAGAATTAAGCTAATAGCCACTGCTGTTATTGCTGCAGGGAACTCCAGTCTATATGCGAGCCTCTTTTACACTAGGGAGTAAATCACATTAGCTTTTTTTATGTGCCATTATTGTAAAGTGGCTTCTCATCTGAGATACTGCAGTGGCTTTATGACTCCCTGAGAAGGAAAGCAGGTTTCTCCCTTTGCCCAGCTTTAATGTTCCCCCCTCGCTGCCATCTCAAAGAAGGGACCAGGATGGATGTTTGGCAGCTGCTGGCTCCGGTGCTTCCTCAGCAGAATGCTCTTAATTGAACTTGGAGAGCTCTCTGCAGATGAAGCCTCAGGAGTTTTTGTCTGTATCTCCTGCGTGGCCCAATGGTTGAAAGAAAGTCTCATTCCCTAACAGCAGCTGTGTGAAGAAAATACGGGTGCTGTTGATCCTTTTTATGACTTTCAGAGCTGAACTTCTCTTTGTAGCGCTGTGTGGTTTCACTTGTCGATTTCTGTCAGGAATCCTTGCATGTCAAATAAAAAGAGCAGCTGCTTTACCTCTTCTGAGCCCTTTTCTCAAAGCACTGCTCCATCCCATTCCCAGCTGATGGGGTCACAGGGGCACCTCAGGGTGCTGTGCTGCGGATGCTGAGGCTGCCTGCAGGTAGGCGGTGCTTTCATCAGCACTTGCCCTTTGGAGCTGGATGGCTGCTGCTGAGGACAGCAAGGCTGATGAGGACGTTGGTGTTGGTGGTGAATGAGGTGCCTTGCCCTGAGCAGAGTTCATCCAGAGCTGAATGCGGCAAATGGGGAAAGCTGCTGATTTAATGATACAGCTTCAGATGCTGCTGGGATGGGAGAGAGGGGTTACGGTGTATTGTGGAGGTCAGCAGGAGTTCTCAAGTAAGGTTTCCACGGAGATGAAGAGCAGGTCAAACGCAAAGAGGCTTTCCATGCAGAGGAGAGGCATCACCATTAATGAGCATTCTGGATTGGATGAGGAAGAACTGAAGATGAAGGCCATAGGTCTGTGGCAGCTGCAGGTCTGCAGTGGGTGTTAAGAAAAGGAAGGTAAATACAAGCAGCATACTGAAATGAACCAGTTTCCTCCTGCACAGGTTATTGGTTTACCTGCACTTACCCGGTGAGGCAGGCAGCTGGGTGTTCTGGTGCATAGGTGTAGAGGAGGGTTCTGTTCCTGCCCTGTGTCTGCTGACTGCACTCCAACTCCAGATCAGATGCTTAGCAGCTGTGCTGAGGTCCTTTAATGATTTGAAGTCATGGAGCTGTGCTGTCATGCCACGTTTGCACTGCATCCTGTTGCTGCCTTGCTGTTCTGATGCACTGCAATGCTGCTGGGCTGTATTTATAGCCACTGCTGCTCCAACCCGTGTCCTTACCCAGTATGGATTGGGTGAAGCACACCTGCTATTCTGGAGAGGAAAATGCTTGTAAATGGTTCAGCATGTTGTCATTGCTTCCTGCTTGTGTGCATGCTGCTTATCTGGCTGTATTGAAGTGTGTGTGCCCCATTAAGGTGCCTGTTTTTGTGTGTTTTGCTCCATTGGAAGTGCCTCGTTGTATGAGGAGAAACCTCAGCAGCTGCAAAGCACAGTCTGGGGGCAAACAGTGCAGAGAGCAAGCAGACAATGTCCCCTTGTGTGCCAGTATGGTAATATTGGCACTTTGATTTTTAGCCTGAAGTCTCATGCTTCTGCTAGGAAACTAACAAAGCTTGCAGCTAGACCCTGTGAGAAAAGTGCTTTTCTTTACAGGCATCTCCCAAAGTGCTCTTGTTAGCAGGGTTAATGTGGGCCTAACATGCTCATTGTGGTTCCTCTGCAGCTAATTTGATAGGAATAAAGAGCTGAGGCTGTATGTGCTGAGCTGGACGTCTGTTGCTTCCTTGTGCTGCGCGACATCTCTGCTGATTGAAACCCACAGGGAAATCATTAAAATCTTGAGGCGCTCTGGCTGTCCGTGTCACAGCTGTAATGATCTTTGATGGGGGATATGAGGAAGAAAATCAGGTCATGCAGGATTAAGTAGGGAGCGTCCTGTGTAGAAGGACGGGAACTAAGTTGGTGGTGTATTTCTGTGCTCGGTGTAGGGAAGGTTCCTCAGGTGCCTGTTGGTGTCGCTGTGAGTGACTTTGGTGATAACAGAACTGATAAGAAGTCAGAGATGGAGCAGTGGTGTAGGGGTGCATCCCAGCCCTTATTTTGTAGTACAGAAGCTCAACAGATCCTGCAGCTTGTGTTCTCTGGCTGCTATTGCTACACAACTGTCTGCATGCATCTCATTTCTCGGGGAAACACCCATAGGTAATGGCACCACTCATAGAAACCACACCACTGAGCCTCTGAATTGGCTCATCCTGGCTTTTTTTCCCTAACATTTGAGATGTGTTAATTTTCAGAACTAGGATAAAACTTGAAATTTGTGTGTGCTGCTTTCTTTTCCATCTTTTTACTTTTTTTTCTGGTAGATATGAATCTTCACGTCTAGTTTCATCTATTTAAAACCCTTGTGGAACTGTGAGTCTCCTTCCCTCTCAAGCTGTAAGTTATCTGTGCCTAAATGAGCTGCTGGAGTGAGTCAGCAGCTGCCCTCAGACCTCCAGTATTTGTGGTGGGGAAACTCAGCCAGAGCTCCCACTTGTTGCACCACGTGGAGCGAGCCATTTCCGTACCTTTCTCTTCATTTAATCTCTGATTAATTTAATTGCATTCTTCCTAACGATGTAATTCTGTTATTGTTATTTTAAAGATCAAAACAACAAACCGTGAAACCTTTGCCACTTATTGTTGTGAGCAATTAAGTATTGGTTAATTGATTAAACTGCTGGCTGTTGTTAGTCCAATGACCTGAGCTGGCTCTTGTTTCTGACTGCCATTACTTAGCAAGGGCTGTTTGGGATGAACAGAGTTGCACAAAGTTGGCAGGCAGGCATTCAGTTTGATGTGAAGTTGTTCAGGCTGTTGTTCCATTAACACAGCCCTGTTCCTTGGTTCTGCAATCACCAAAAGGTCTGAACCCAATGGAACGAGGCGTGGAGTTCAGTGGAAGTGGGTGGATTAGATAGGATTAATCCTGGGATTTTCTCCTTAATAACGCAGCGAGAAGCCTTGAGATAGCAGGATGAAAGTGTAAGGATGGATGTTTCCCACTATATCAGAGCTTATGTGAGCTGTAATAGATAAGTTATGTTTATTTGTAATCGAGCCATGTTTCAGCACTCCGAAGGCACAGCTGGGTGCTCACTGTCCACTGCTGCAGTTCTTTTTTGCCATATTAATGAGATCTCCTAGCTAAAGCATAGCATGCAGGTGCATCGATTTCTTTCCTTTTCGGTGCCTTTTCTGGATGCCTCGTAATGAGCCACGAGAACAGAGATAGCATTTCTGTTCATTTATCCCAGGCCCTAATGCAGTGTGAGCCCAATAAGTGAGAGCTGCGTGTTGTAGTGTGTTGCTCAGCATGAGACAGCAAATGCTGGGCTCTGGCAATGCCCAGGAATAACTTGCCCAAACTCTGTGTGTGGAAGTGATGCGATTTCTTTTTGAATTTATTTCCACCCCCCCCATATTCTGTTCAGTGATGTTTCTGTGCTGTTGATTTCCACGTTCTGGCTGAGGCTGATGGTTCAGTCAGTGCTCAGGTCTGCAGAGCTTATTCATTCGTGGTGAAATCAGCAGAAGGCAGAAATGGACTGCTTTTTTTCCTTATCTTTTTTTAGCTTGACGTTGAGGAGCCAACTGCTGGCATTTATGGGAATAAAATATGACTAAAATAATTTGCATTTAAAATGCAAATGAATGAAAGCATCAGCAAGGAGCCTTCTGCTTTCTTTGTGGTGCACAGACAGGGTGCTGGCGTTGGATCAGTCCAGAGAGGCACTGAGTATAAAGCAAAGCTAATTGGAGTAACTGAGAAACGAAATGGGCTCAGCCTTGTGCTAATTCCAGGGCTGTGGATATTTAGTGTGGCATTGGAGATGAAGAACTGGGAAGGTGCTGAACCACTGACTGAACCAATCACCAGAGCCAAAAAACAAACCCTTCTGAGATTCCCAGTGGCAGATTGAGAAGCCTCAGTAAAACTGCAAGAGGTGAATAAAACATAGCTTGAGAGCACTTTGTCAGGATCTTTGGACTTGCATCAATTAGAGTTTACATTTCATTATTCTTATTCTAAAAGTTGCCTTTGTCACATTACCTGAATGCCAGCTGCCCTTCTGTGTGAGGAGAAGGCTGGCTGTAAGCGTGAGGCCAGCAATGCATCTCTGAATGCATCCTTTCCTGTTAGAAGTTTAATGTTGATTTTGGGCACAGTTTATTGCTTTCTGACCTTGTGTGTGCCAGCAGGACCACGTGCAGAATGTTCTGCTGCACGCTTGTGGCTGAGGAGGGATGTGCAGGAGGAGTTCAGTACCCTTCCGTGTGATGGCTGAGTTCTTCCCAGCTCCTATTAAGGAGAAAATAATTAGGCAACGTGCTTGAGAATGGAAGATGAGAATGCCTGTGTTCGTTAAGCGAAGCCTGCTTTATTCTGCAGTGTGTTGCTGTAGTGCAGTAGCTGGTAGCTCCAGCTCCCTTCCATCACAACAAAAACGGGCTGTTACACGTGTGTTTTCATATCTGCATCTCCTTTCCTTCTAGCCATGTTACTGAAGATCCCCTTTTCTTCTGGAAGTAGAAGCACAGTGAAGAGATGAATCTATTCAGCCAGACATTCCTCCAGTAGTTATTTCCCATCGTGGAGCCCCACGGCAGGGAGGAGATGGACTCGAAGGAAGAAAGTCCTCAGGTGTGGCCTGACTCTGCTGAGCAGGACCAGAATGCTGCTCAGGTGACTTCTGCCTTGGTTTCTGGTTCTGCTGGATTAGGCTCAGTGCAGTGGCTTTGCAAGCAAATGTTCCCATTCAGCTGGTTTTTGTTGTTTTTTTTTTTGAAACTATCTGGAAACTCAGCTTGTATTGGAGAGGAAATAGAAACATGCTTGTAGTGATTCCAGAAAGTGAGCTGTGCAAACCACAGCAGTGAGCACACAGGCATTCGAAATGTATGAAATGAAACCAACCAGTAGCAGTGTGCATTCAGTGTCCAAAAATAAATATATACGGTTGTGGGAAAGCGAAAGGATATTTGGATTAATGAATATTAAGAAAATATGTGGTCTGTGGCAGCCCATTCTGTTGGCATCAATTGAATCAGCTGGAACTGTGGGTGGACTTTTTAGGAAAGTAATACAATTTTTTCCAGTCAGACATCTGGGTAGTGGGGAAGAGAGAAATGTTAATTGTCACTGACTAATGTGGTCAGATTCTGCTGTGTGCAGCCAGTCCCTCCATCCCTGAGACAGTGCAGCTGAGAATGTTTAGAAGACTGATTTATTTCTTTGAATATGTTATGAAGGGAGCACTGCATGTCATTTGAACCACAAGCCAAGGAATCGTGGCTTTTCTGGTAACTTCCAGCTTTGAAATTTGCAAAGAAAAGCAGCCTTCAGTAACCTGTGTTCTCTGCAGTGGGATCACAGTGCTGCTGTTTGCACGTGGCAGTTAAAAGGTTTGATCAGTATTTGCAGAGCACTCCAAACGTGAAACACTGCATGCATTTTTACTGTAGTGTTTGCATAAGGATTTATTGTATGGAATCAGTGCTTAGCATCCCTGGGGAGTGCCAGGTGTCTTCTGAAACGAACTAAAGGGTGAAATGAAGTAAATAAAATTTGCAGATGTGGCCTTATTTTATGTGAAAACACGGTGATGGATGTGGATACCAAAGCTAGGTTTCCTACTAACTGTGCTATTTATTTTCTGTGCACTGAAAATGGTTTTCAACATATGAAAGGTGTCAGCAGATAAGTATGTTGCTATTACCACTGGACTTAGTAATTCTGGCTTATTTTAGGTGATGTTTAGTCAAAATAAATGTATTTGCATTTGAACTGCCCTGGAGGTAACTGTTCTAGTAGCCATTGGAGTCACTGCTTCGTGTTTGCAGTTGTTTCCCTGTTTAAACAGGTGAATTGCCTACTGATGCTGTTTGTGCTCCACAGAAGCAATCACAAACATACTGCTGCTGTCTTGTGATAGCTGCAATCCTATTTCTTGAAGCAATAATCAAAGTTAATAGATTCTGCTAGCCAGTTTATCAAACAGAAAAATCTCTTGCAACTATGGAACCAGCTGAAGTAATTATCATAAATCCAGAAAGCAAGATAGAAAATAAACAGTGCACGTAGTGGCAATGCTGAGGCACAGCCTGAAGCAGGGATGAAGCACCTGGTGGGAAGGCAGGGCCAGCACAGGGCAGCTCAGGTGCATGCAATGCACTGAGTGATGGAAGGGCTGCAGCCAGGATCCACCCCTTCCCAGCCCTCATTTAAGGGTTGGCACTGGAGGTGAGGGGATTCTGCTGGAGATCCCTGCATACGTGGGGCTGTTGCATTTGAGCAAGTCCTCACTTGCTGCAGGCTAGGACTTTGCTGTTCTGCTGTCATTGCTGCTGCTTCCATTGCATTTCTAGGTACCAATAAATCCCATATGAAAGTTCAAATCGACAGTTCAAAGTTCAAATCCAAATGTTTTCTCTTACAAATTTTCAAGAGGTGTTCCAAAACTTGTTTGAATGCATGCTGTGTACCAGTAAGATCTTGAGTTAAAATGCAGGGTAAAACCTGGAACCAGTGGTAGTTATTACATCCAGATTTCTATGCTGCTAGTGTAATTCAGATGAGTTTATAAGCATATTTATTATACACTGAGGTTTCTGTTGTTTTCCTGACACCTGGTTCGATATTTGGGGCATAAGGTGGTGGGTGCCTCCGCAGCCGTTTCAGTCCAGGGTCTGTTTTTCTTGCAGGTGCACTTTGTCCCAGAAGCAGGGACGGTGGCACAGATTGTGTACAGCGAGGAGCAGGAGCGTCCCTCCCAGCAGGTGGTGTACACAGCAGATGGCACCTCGTACACCTCCGTGGACACCTCGGAGCACACGCTGGTTTACATCCATCCCGTGGAAGCTACGCAGGCACGTGTGGTTCTGAGCCCACCCCTCCCTTATGGCATCTAGGAAATAAAACAGGCTTGTTTGAGATTAAAGCCAGCTGCCAGCGAGCGGTGTGACTGGAAAATAGCAGGCAGTTACTCCTCACGCTTTTATCTGCCCCTTGCTGAACAGGGACTTCATGCTGTTCGTTTCGGTCTGATGTGCAAATGTGGTAATCAAAGGATGTTGAGGCTATGAATTATGAAATGCTTGTTATTTCGCTAAAGGTGGACGGGGTGGTAATTAAATCAAAAGTGTTTTTGAAAATGCTTAATAGTCTCTCCAGAAATTCTGCCTCTGCCTGTATTTGGTAAAAAGCTGAGAGATCTGTGTCTTCTGGAAGAGTCCTTGCTTGCGCAGTGCAGTTTTAATTATTAATTGTAACAATAACAGCCTTGCCTTTTTGCAGAGGATCCTGGTGACTTCAATTTAATTTTGTAATCTCTCTTCACAGAAGTTGTTGATTGCATAGGCCTCAGTTATTTTTCCTCATAATTATATGGAATATCAAAGCTTTTTTTTTCCCCTCTGACAGAGTGTGTTTATGTGGAGTTAATATAGCATGCATCTGTACCTCTGCATGGATAGACTTTAAAAATCCAACAAACAAACACACACACATAGGCATGCTTCATCAGGGTGCTTTATGTTCTTGGACAGAACAGAGCAATATTGCTGCTAAGGGCCTGTATGTGACACTGCCAGCAGCACTGGCGTAGGCTTCTGTGGCATGATCTTGTCTCTTGTGCAGTTTTCAGCCATATAAAAAGCAGTTCCTATGTGGTGGGCTGTTCTGAGATAAGATACCAAGAGGATATCTCCCAGGAAGTTAATGACCAAGTGAATCTGCAACTCTCTGAATGTTATCACTTAGTCTAAATTAAAAAATGCACTGTAGTAACGAGACATTATCTTGCAAAAAGCACCAAGGGAATTCTTCCCATCTCATGCCTCGGTTTGCTGGAGCCAGACTGCTGTGTGCTCGGGTGTTTCAAATGTTGGCCAAGCAAGCAGGCAAGCTGCTGTCAGTGCTTAGTGTTCCTCTGAGTTTTGCTCTTCTGGTGTAGCAGCTCTCTCAGCAGAGCTGTTCTTGAGGACTAGCATATGAATATTGGAGTTGTCGTATCTTCTATTAAATGAAAGCAGACATCCTCACCCTACCAAATTCGTATGTAGGATGTGCTGATATCCACGTGCTTTCTTTTGAAGAGCTCTCTTTTGAACTTGGAGGAAGAAAAGTGAGTCTGCTATGTTAACAGGCATGTTAAAAGCCAGCAAAGCAGTTACTCTTATGGGGATTGCATTTTGGTGACAGAGCGATGCTTGCGTTGGGAATGATCAACCCAAGGCCAGTTTGATAAACCTTTCTCACTTTGTCTAGACTCTGTTTACAGATCCATCCCAAGTGGCTTATGTCCAGCAGGATGCCACCACACAGCAGGTAAGAAGAGATCGTTTTCTTTGGGCTTCAAATGATAAGGAACATCAGTGACAGAGCATAAAGAGCTTACTCTGAATTAGCAAGGTGACAACCTTCAGTCACTTACCATCTTCCCAGTGATGGTGAACAAAAAGCAGGTGTTGGTGAGAGACTGTTATCTTGGCCCTTCTGTGCATCAGTGTCAATAAAAAGCATGAATTTATTTTTTTAATACATGTTCAACACCAATACAAATTTACTGTCCCAGATATCGTGAGAAATCTTTCAACAGTATTGCTTTAAGTCAGTCAGCAGGCTGATACATCTGACTTTATTTTAATGTCATTCTGCAATGACTGAGTTAGAAATTGTCCCCATACAGACTGATCAAAATATCTAGAAGCCCCTAAAAGCTTTCAAGGGGTAGAGATTGGTTCTGAGCCAAGATCTCAATCTACCAGAAACTTCCCTGGAAAATAAGCATGGAACCTGAAGGAACTCAGTTGTTGGTTTATTTCTTTTTGGGGGATTTCCCTGGGTTGACATGCTTGTCTGTAGGAAGTGGTCTGGGAATAGAAATGCCCCTGGAATAGCACTGGTGTGTTAGATGTGAATTATCACCATATTGCTAATGCTGTCATTACAGTGTGTATTGGCTGTCTTAGTGGAGGGTTGAATGTGCATTGAAAATAAAGCTTCTTGTTTAAAGGAGACCTAAACTGGAAACTCTGAATGCCACAGAGCTGTGAGCTGCTTTTTTTGCTTGTCTTTTGAAGGTGTCCTTTTGAATATTTTTGCCATATTAGTTTTGCTCCAGCAGAAAGCCAAAAAATTGTATTTGATCACCTCAAAGCTTATTCAGCAAGCTTTCCCAGTAAATATATGATGAAACTGGGGGGATGGAATACTTACCTGCAGTGCAGGTGACTCTGACAGTAGGCTGTGAGCTGCTGCTCTAATATGTTGAGCACCAAGGGCATCAGAAGTTCTTGTCTGTGTGTCTTCAGGCTGCCCTCCTTTCTCAGGCTGGCAGCAGTCCCAGCAGAACAATCTCATTATGGCAGTTATTACCTTTGCAGGTGTTTTTACATCAGCATTTCATGTAGGACATCCCTGAACAAAGGCATCTTTGTCTTTGGGAAGTTTTACTTAAAGAAAAAAAAAATCTTTAAAATTTCCTTTTAAAATAATGCCTATATTCTTTGCATTGCCTGGAACTTACATGGAAATGAAAATTAGGGATGTTTGAGGTGTGATTAGCAGTGAGGAGTGCTAATATGTGGTGCAAACAGACGTGAGGTTGTATGAGCCTCTGGATGCTGGCACTGCTGAACAAGGATGCTGTTCTGTTGCCCCTTGGCATCCACCATGGCAACAGTGTGCAGTTCAGCTGTGATCCTGGAGGTTTCTTATTTGCTTCCATGCACTTCCCTGAAGTCTTTTTATTCTTTTTTTCCTGTAGGTTTATAAGCAGTTTCATAAATTACTTTTAATACATCTTTAAGCTAGATTTGAAGTTTTAAAACTATCTGCTTATGTTATGAATTTTCTTGTGTGCTCCTTTAGTGCTGGCATACTTCACTGTTCTCAGTTCTATCTGATATTTATTGTGCACTCTGTAGTGGGGCAGAGGCTTTAATTTTAGCATCAAAGCTGTTTAACAGTCAGAGACATGAACTTGCAGCCACATAATGTCAACTGTAGAGAAGGATGGAAAGTCATGCAGTGTGCTGGCACGAGTGGCTGCATAGATAAGCAGAGCAGACAGGAGAGGTGATTCTTGAGAGTTCAGTTCTGCTTTATCACAGAATGAATGGGAACAGTGTGTGATAATGTGTTAATTTTCCTGTTGCTACGCTAAGATATGGTATAAAATTGAACAAAAAATGGATGGTGTGGCCAAATAATGTAATAAAATTGTTGGAGTTCTCTCATCTTTGAGTGCTTGAACCTCCAACAAGGTCAGTACACCTCTTTGTGTTATAGTGTGTCTTGTTTACTTAAGAAGAAGGAATACAGATGAAATCAGGAGATGATTCTTCATTTTATTTTTCAATGGAGAAGGAGGAAAGTAAATTTGGAAATGGAAGAGACAAAGACCATAGTTGAGTGGTTTGCCAAGAGCTAAATAAAGAGCTCATCACGCTTGGCTTTGGCCTCTTTGAAGCCCAGGCTGGGTAGTGCTTCTGCTTTAACGAGTGGGACATGGGCTGAGAAGCTTTTCAACTTGGGTTTTGTCTTTTCCTGTTGTCTCTGGATTTTTTTAGGCTTTATTCAAGTCTGTCATCCGTACCAAAAACGTCATTGAAATGCTGCAGATTTTGACCTGGAGTAGGACTCCAGGGAGCTTTGCATGCAGGGCTCTGCCCGTGTACAAGTGAAAAATGGAAATGATGCAGTGCTAAAATGAGTGCCTATAATTTTAGGTAACTGTGCTCTTGCCTGCTGCTGCTCAGAGCATGAATCCCACCAACCTGTCTGTGCTCGGCAGCGTTGCTGAATCCCCCCAGCAAATGGCTCTGGAGCAGGGTCAACAAGCAGATAGAGTAAGTTGCCAGGCACCCTTTTCTTTTTGAATGCAAAAGTACACTGATTTCATTGTCTCAGGTGATGAACTGTGTCTGAGTGATATGGGAGGAGATGCAAAAAACCCTAGCACAGATTTGTACTGTCTTCATCTCACCATAGAATGTGTTGTGTTATTTTCTCGAGAGAGATCATATCTGATACACAGAGAAACCTCATCTGAGGGTTGTTTTGTTTTGAGCAAGCACCTTAAGATCATCCTTGCTTTGAGAAACAAAGTTAACAGTAGTTGTAACTCTGACTGTCACATAGGACCAACATCCTCTGGGTGTCCTTGCCAATCTCTTGACAGCTTTACTGTGTTTGGTGTTTCTTGTTCCCTACCTGAGAAACCTGTGTAGCAGATGGATATTCAGTGCACTGCATGTTGGTTAAAATGTAGGGGAAGTCAAGGAAAAAAATCATTAAAATAGCGAGGGAATAAAATAGTCTTGGTGTGATCTCCTCCCTCATTGACTTTTTTTACACATGTGTTCTGGGGGTTGTTTTCATTTGATTGTATGATAGGAGGAAAAAAAATGTACTGAAGTGCAGGGTTTGACAGTTTGTACAAAACAAGTTGAAATACAGCTTTAGGCTCTGTGTAACTTCCAGAGAGCTTGGACTCCATTGCTGAAACTTTTCATGAACATCCAGAACTTCTGACTTCAGTTTTTCCTTCCTTGAAGTCAGGCCTTGCCCGAGCTGTCCTGAGTGACTGTCAGCAGCAGGGATTTCAGGCATCACTCAGCATTCATGTATCGTGTAGCGTCTCTTTCCTTCCTCCTTTCCCTTACCAGAGAAAGCAGGAAGGTTAGGCCAGCAGGAGCCCTCATTGCTTGTTTTTGTAAGAGTGTTTTTCCTTGTGAACCAGTTGTGATTGCTTTCTGTGAATTCTGTCTTCAGGCATCGTTACCGGTGCATAACCAGGTGTTGCCTCCTATGGAGGCAGTGGATGGTTCTGACCCTCTGGCACCGCTGCAGAATCAGATGGAAAGGATGGAAACAAAAGAGGAAGACGACGAGGACGAAGAAGATGATGAAGATGGGGAAGATACTGACATGGATGAATGGGATCCAGATCCGCCTCGACCGTTTGATCCCAATGATCTGTGTAAGCATGTGAAGTAGTATGTAGCTTTTCAGCTGCCCTTTCTTTTGCTTTCACCAGGCCTCTACTAGATGGAGTCAAAGATCTCTCGTGTTTTTAGCAGTAATAACTGAAGCCCTTTGTATCCGGAAATGTATGCTCATGTTGGGCTTTGTCACATAGAAGGCAAAGTGAGATAGTTCTTCATTTTGTGGGAGGCCACCCTCCCTAATCTCTTAAAAGACAGGCAGACTATTGGAGTGAATGTTCCTGTATCTGAGACGAAGATGCTCAGAGTGATAAGGCTGTCTCTTCTGAGCTGGTGCGTGAGTGTCTGTCTGACAGTCATGTCCTCTCTGACTTTGTGTTGTAGGGTGTGAAGAGTGCAATAATGCACATCCCTCCGTGTGTCCAAAACATGGACCTTTGCATCCAATCCCAAACCGGCCTGTGCTGACCAAGGCAAGAGCCAGCCTCCCCTTGGTGCTCTACATAGACAGGTTTCTGGGAGGAGTCTTCTCCAAAAGGCGTATCCCCAAACGCACGCAGTTTGGACCTGTTGAAGGACCCCTGGTTAGACAAACTGAGCTCAAAGACTGCTATATCCATTTGAAGGTAAGGGTGTGCGTGTGCGAGAGGAGAGGAATTTATATTTAAACTTTGATTTTTGTCAATTTCAATCAGTGGCTGCGACTTGATCAACTACTTCACTGGACGTGTGCCTGTGTTGCTTCATTTCTGAATGTAACTCAGAAATATGCAGCTTGCTTTGGCTTCAAATCTGTCCTTTTATCAAGGAGGCAGTAATCATGATGAATATTCTAACACTGTGGTGTTACGATGTATAGGACTCCAAGTATGCAATGCTGTGAATCACTGTCATGTAGGCAGAAGCAACGTGTAGACATAAAAATAGTCTGAGGATGTTTTGCAGCCCTTATTTTGCATCATGCTGTAACTTATTTTGTTTTTTCTTCCTTTCCCTTCTTCCTCCACCAGGATGTAGGGGAGAGGAGAGATATTTCTCTCCCGTTCTCCTTGCCAAGTCTATTGGCACGAGATAAACTGGGTTTCACTAATTTCTATTTCATGTTTACTGGCTTGATCATAGGAGTTACTCTAGTATTTGCTTGATGTATGGTCCATAGTCTTAACAGCAGTGGTCAGTGTCTGACTAGGAGTACAGACAGGTTCAGTAACAGATTCACAAGTTCATTTGAAGAAGTGGGTTTTGTTTTTTTTAACAGCTTGAGGCACTGAGAGGCCTGAAATAGAAGCAGTGGGTGTGCTAGTTAGAAACATCGGGCAACATCTGCTGTGTCTGCTGCTGAAAGTTCAGCTTCTTGTGCCTCAGTCACAGCTGTACATCACATACTGTGCCTGACTCTAATCACTACCTGTGTCTAAGTATTTTCCTGTGTACTGCTTGTTCTTGGATCCCCATTGGCAAAGAGATCAGCTATGTGCTCGTTGCTTTTCTGATGTAAATGTTGTGTAGTCACAGTAGACTTTGTTTAGAAATTGGAATTCTTTCAAATCTGCTGCAGGAAAGTCATGTGTAACTGATTCTTATTACAGGTGTCTCTTGATAAAGGTGACAGAAAAGACAGAGATTTACAAGAGGACCTGTGGTTTGAACTTTCTAGTGAGGCTCTTTGTAACTGGATGATGTTTGTGCGTCCAGCTCAAAACCACTTGGAGCAGAACCTGGTTGCTTATCAGTATGGCCACCACATTTATTACACAACCATTAAAAACGTGGAGCCCAAACAGGAACTCAAGGTATGGCATTGCTCGTATTTGTGGGCTTACAGTTTCTGCTGATGGAATTGATTTCAATTGCTACCTAATAAGCACATCTCCAAGAGCCAGAAATGATTGCTGTAAATAATTGGAGCATTTTTTAGGGCTTTTTCCTGTGATAAAGCACATGGTGGCCTGAATCAAATGTCACTGAACTCGGCAGTCAGCCACTTACAGGTTTTAAATGAGTTTGGCTGAGACATAAAATGAGGAAGCTTAAAATTAGAGCATGTAAATGATTTGCTTGTCACTGTCATGCTTTACACTGCATATATTTTGCTGATGCAATCTAATTTTTATTACAGTAGTCTTGTTCTTTTTAGTTCTGGGTGCCCTTTCCAGTTAGTCCTATGTGCCTTTGACATGTTTTCTGGTGCTTAAGTGAATGTGGTCTTTCACTTTACCTGGCTTTCCTGGAACTTTTGAAACTTTGCATGTGGAAAGTGATAAAGGATGTTGTGACTGCTCTGTGAGTGACTTTTTGTTCCCTCTAAAAATGTATTGATTACTTTGAGCTCAAAGCAGCGTGGCTGGCTGAGACAGCCTTCCTTCTTAACATCATCTGGGGAACTGGGGAGGTGACAAGGGGAAAGCTAGTGTCAGGAAATGGTTTGTTCTTCAGAGCATTCTTGTTGCACATGAGTTCTTACAGTTTAACAGAAGGAAGTTGGAAACACACTTAGCTAAACCAAAAGCCTGCTTATACGCTTGTTGCTGATTTTTAAGAGCAGAAACTTTTTCCTTCCCTGGAATCAGTTCTTAATTTATTTAAACCAAATCACTGGGAACCTTATTAATCTATTCTAAATGTATCCAAACTGCATTTTTCAACTGGTCTAAAATCAATTTGAAATCAGGCTTCAATTAAATCTGTACAGACCTCCTTGTGAAAGCACCATTTTTCTTCATGTGTCAGTAGTGTCTTTAGGGGTAGAATCGTTGGGGTAATTGACAGCGAATTTCCTAGCCTGTACAGTGTTTTCTTTGCCAAGTGAGCATCAATATGAATGTGTGGGAACTTGAGCACTGCATGACAGGTGAGTTGTCTGGGGGCTCCAGGTTTCTTCCTTTGTCCAGCTAGTTAAATGCCTACCAGGTAACATGTATGTGCTGAGCAAGTCTCCCAAGGTCTTAGAAATGCTGCTCATAGCACTGCTACAAAAACACCTGTGACTCAGTCAAGACTTGCCCAGGTTTTTCATGCTGGAAATCCGTTCATGCCTTATTTAAGAACATCTTTTAAAATTGAGCCTTTTTAAGTAAACAGCAAGATGAAAAGTGACACAAGAATTTTGAGCTAAATTTAAGCATCTGATTCTAGGTTCTGGTAAACTTGGCCATTCACGTGGCTCTGTGCTGAAGGTTTCCTGAGTCACTTTAAAAGTGAGCCCAGCAGGCTGCAGCCTGGCAGTCCTTTGTTCTGGGAAGCAGGACCATCTTGCTTGACTTCTGCTTCTAAAAACACTTTTACTTGTGTCTCTGCGTGCTGTGCTGCCTGTTGTCTGTGTAAAGACATGGGAAATCCCTGGAGTTAAGAATTCTTCCTTTTGGTACAACTGCCCTCCCAAATAACAGTGCTGTGCAGTCAGATCTGCAGAGGTGAATTTTCTTTCCTTTCGAATAGTGGTAGCCAGGTGTGAGATTCACATTTGTATGAGGAGGCTGTACCTTAACATTACGTGGACATGCTTTCTAAGCTAAGCTCTTTTATTCATCCGTGGAGGTATATTAAGCTCAACAGCTTTACTAACAGGGATGAAAGGAGAAAAAGGAATTAGGGTCGAGGCGAGTAAAGTAAGCATATTGCATAGAAAACATTTTTCAAATGAATTCCTCTTGGTTCTTTTCCATGTAAGGAAGCATTATGTTCCCTTGTATTTCCCACTCAAGGTGTGGTACGCTGCCTCTTATGCGGAGTTTGTGAACCAGAAGATCCATGACATATCTGAGGAGGAACGCAAGGGTAACTTGGGCTTTTCTGCCTTCTGTTTGTGCAGTGTGATGCTGGTTGGGTGACAAACTTGGTTTTGAGTATGGGGCCTATAAACTGCTGGAAAGAAGTGTTTCTGTACTTGAGAAATGAACCTGTATGCTCCTGCTTCAGGTTGAAGAGACTTCTGTTGACTGCACCTAGCCACACAATGCTGTAGGTGCTCTTTTGGGTACCTAATTCATGTGAATTTTCCCCAGTGACCTTCTTGTCTTTCTACAAGGAGCTGCAGTTGTGTCCCAGGGCAGAGAGGATTGCTAAAAGCAATGTTGAGTGGGGCTGTGCTGGGTGTTCTGCAGTCTGTTTCCACTTGAGTGGAGAAATACAGCCCAGGATAGAAGTGCTTGGGGAAAAAAAAAATGAGGCATTTAATTGATAGTGTCTGAAATGCTGTTACTGACCTTTCCAATGGAACACAGTTCTCAGAGAGCAAGAGAAGAACTGGCCGTGTTACGAGTGCAACCGTCGTTTCATGAGCTCTGAGCAGCTTCAGCAGCACCTCAACTCCCATGATGAGAAGCTGGACTTCTTCAGCAGGTACTGAAAGCTTTAGCTTTGTCCCTGTGTAATGTTGTTGCTCTTCAAGGTTTGCAGAGTTAATATCTGCAGGTATTAGTAACCAACTTGGGTATTCAGAGAGAATGGCTCAGCACCAAGGAGGTGAAAATACAGCACCGGAAAGCTGACCGGCTTAAGAGGTTTTGCCACAGAAGGAGCTGAAGGAAAATAAATCCTTCAGGGAAGCTGGTGAAGTTTTTTTTTGTTTTGTTTTGTTTTAAACAATGACTTAAACTGCAATATTTTTGTATGGCAGAAGTGAAATACTGATCCTTTTCTGATGTATCCAGATACAGAGCTCAAAGAATGAGGCATCCTGTGCTTTGCCTCTCCACTGAGGTGGAAAGATAGTTATCCTGACCTATTATAAACTCAATCTAGAACCATCCTTCAGGGAACAGTAGACATTGGTGCCTTGTTGTTCCTGAAATTTGTTAAGTGGCTGCATTTTTTTTTTGTTTGTTTTGACACAGAGTTGTTCCCTTCAGTTTACAGTGTCTGAGTGCTTTTTTGGGGAGGGATGTTATGGCTTCAGGCTTTAAATTGGATTGCTGGTGCAGTTACTTCCCAGCACTCCGTACCCTGGGATGCCAGAAGAAGAGTTGCCATGGCTGAGCACTTGCTGGAAGCCAGTAGTCCTGTCAGTCCCAAAATTATCAAAGTAAATTATAATGTGTTCTGTACTGTGGTTTCTCAGAGTGCAGCATAAGAGCACTGGTTGGTACCTGCTTATGGTTTTTGGTGACAGAGTTTCTTCAGATTTTGTTCTTCATTGCAGGCTGTTGATACTAAGTAAGAATGCATTAAATGAGTGAAGATGCCAGATCCATCTCTTGTCTCTAACTTGAAGCATTGTGCTCTGCAGAGCCAGAGGAAGAGGTCGTGGGCGAGGAAAAAGAAGGTTTGGACCAGGCAGGCGCCCGGGGCGCCCTCCCAAATTCATGCGTATGGAAGTGACCATTGAAAATGGAGAGAAGTGTGAAGAAGGAACACAGGTATATTTGAGGGATGGGGAGGAGGAAAACAAGATACCACATGGGATGTAAATGTTTAACTGGAAGAATTTAGGGCATCAGTGTAAGCTGAAAGCTTGCTCCTGCTTTATACCCAAGTAAATTGTGATGTTTCTAGGTGTGAGTCTTTGCTGGAGGAGCACATCACTTCTGTTCTATAAAGTCTGTAAAATTGCTTGCATTTCCACAGCAACTTTAATCCCAAATCTTGTAGCAGTGAGATAGGCTATTGCAGCTGTTTAGCAGCATCACAGAAGTAATTTAGACAGTAAAACTGTAATGGGAATTTAGGTTCACATTTGTCCTTTCTGGAACATGAGGTCAGAGTCTGCTCTTATAACTGTTGCTGGTGGAATTAAATCAGGTAGAGCTATGATTCTTTATGATGTTTTAATATTAACAAAGGGTCCTTCTGTCGGCCTACTGACTGCAAAATTATTTTGCTTGTGGCTGTTAGTTATATTCTGCAGGAACCTAATGTGATACATTGATATAAATTAAATGTTAATTCTGTCTAATGCTGACTGGGCATAGGGTTAACATAAGACCCTTTTATGAAGGTGTCACAAGAAATCAGTGGCTCAGTTTCGTTGCTTGGCTGAAAGCTGGTGTCTGGAGTGGTAATTTTCTTCTGGCATCTCACTTGGTTACAGTTCATTGCTGATTCAAAGGGAGGAAGGCATACATGGCCTCTGAACGCCTGCTATTTGCTTTCTGAGCATGCAGAACTGCCCTAAATTTTGCATTATATGCATACAGTTTGAGATGGTGCCACTCTCTTTGCAAATTGAGCCAGCAGCCAGCTCCAAGTCCCAGCTCTTCAGAGAGTCAAGACTCACTGGGCACAATCCTGTGCTAATTTGTCTGAGTGGCTCTGGGCTGGTGGTGGCTCACATCCTCCCAGCCTGGGAGTATGGCCCACATTTAGTTCACATGTGTCTGTGAAGTCAAGCAGGGAAGTGTCCCAGGTCTTTGGATGTCTGCCCACTGGCACAAGTTCATCTGCCTGAGAAATTGAGGCTTGAGGTGTCATGACCACGGTTCTATGACAGCATGTGTGAAAATTTGCCACCTAGGCCAGGATGGGACCTTTTGGATAGAATACTGTTCTACTGAATCTGTCTGTCTGGTAAGCACTAATGGTTTATAACAGCTGCACTCCTGGCATCTTGATGTTTTGGCTTTTTTTCCTCCCATGCCTCCATTTATGTTTGAACAGTACCAGCCCTGAGCTGTTGCACTCCTGATGGTTTTCTTCATAGTTCAACCTTTTAAGTTCCTTAGTTGCATTATAAGTGAGTGCATGTAAGGATCTATGGGTTTTTTCTCCTCATACTGGAGGTTTCTATCCAAAAGGAGTTACTGGACTTTGAGGAAAACAAATGTGGATTGTAGTATGTATTTCCTGTTCCCAACACCCTCCCTTTTCTTTTATAGTCATGCTAAAATGGAAGAGAATATCTTTGTGTGATAAATGTAAGTAATATATGCAGCTGGGTAGATGAGAGTGCAGAACTTGGAAACTGGATAGTAAAACACACTGTGCACAGTGTAATGATCTCATTTAACACTCTTCAGTTTGTCATTCCAGCTAGTTTGCTAGAAAGGGGAGACTGCATATCAATGCCTTATAATGATTCGAAGTGACAACAGTTTCAATGAGACAGAGATTCCCTGCTTTTCCTGGAGGTCTGATCTGTGCTACAGACTTCGGTCTTAAAATTTCTTACAGGTCAGCCTAAATATCTTTGGTTCAAGCAGTGATGAGGTCTGTAGTGCAGAAGTTTGCTTGGCTGTTAACAGCTGGATTATTTTGATCCTGTGTCCAGTCAGATGTGGATGATGTTATGGCAAAAAGTGTTACGTTCTTGCAGTGCTGCTTCCTCAGTGCTCTGAATGTTGCTGCTGTAGGTGGAGAACTGCTGAGATTATCACTGAAACATATTGGAATAGAGCAGTGTGGACACTTGTTTATAGCTTACAATGAAATATGTAGAAATCTGGTTGTCTGCTGAGTGATATCAAAGCATTTTTCAGTGGGTGGGGGGAATAATCACTGGCTGTATGGTTTGCGATTTCAGGACTTGCTGCATTTTTCCAGCAAGGGGCAGTTTGATGAGGCCAGACAAGCAACACTGAATGGGCTGGAGCAGCAGGAACAGACTCCAGTGCCATCAGAGACACAGCCGACACTGGAGCAGCAGTCAGAAAGCCACCCACTGCAGATCCAGCCCCAGCACGACGAGAGCGCGGCGCCTGCGCAGAGCACCATGACTGCAGATGACATGAGGCGAGCAAAGCGTATCAGGGTGAGCAAAGACAATGGTGGCTCATGTTTTCTCTCACCCCCTCCGTGTGCTGTAACCCAGAGAATGCTGGACCTGCCTGAAAGGAGCAGCTGGTCCCTTTCTCCCACTGCAGTATCCATTTCCAAGTCCTGATTAAAGCATCTCATTCCTAGCAAATTTTCCTTCTGAGAGGAAGACAAATCTCATGTAAAGAACGAGTATCTCATGAGATGCGATGGAGAACTGGTCAGCAATTGGAGCTGATTCAATTCCAGCACAGTAATTCTTTCACACAAGCACAGTCCATCCAAGCTGGCAAGCAGGAGTGCTTCCAACAGCCGGCTGGATCTGTGCTGTGGCACAGACTGGCTTATTCACAGCACCATCTGTGTCTCTCAGAACTCTTGCCTTGCAAATAGTTGCTAAAGAGAAATCACAACCTCAGTTCAAATCTGCTTAGTTGATGATAGTGATAAAATCCTTTCTTGGGGTAGAAAACCTGTCTGTCTTTGTGAGATTAAAACCTGTGCTAAGAGCTTTGTGTACCAACAGCAAATGCTTTGAACCTGAGCTCTGTCAGCTGAGTGAGCTGTTTTTTTTCTCTATTGTGTGTGGGAGGGAAATGATTCAAGCAAATAATCCTTCAAGCCATGTAACTGTGAGATTGGTTTATTTAGCCAAACATCTTTCTCTTCCATGTGTAAAATTTTGATTACAGAAGGGAACAGCTGCAATTTGGTAAGGCATAGTTTTTAGGGGATGAGAAGATTAGGAAAGAATTGAGTAACAGTTCAGTATAGGAAGATGTTGAGCCAGATTTGTGTCTCAGTTTACAGTGATATGCATGCAAACGATTGTGGTGTTACCCCATAAGTACAGCAGCATATCTGGAAGGAGGAGTTTGGCTGTGATATTAATTTAAGGTTTTGTTAAACAGTAAATGCAGGAAGAAAGGGAAAGAAATTCAGAAGTTACTTATGTCTTGCTGCTTGGTGTTCATCCTCTGAACGTTTATCACAAGCAGATCAACAAAAAGAGGTGTGCAGTGGTGGTTTGATCCTCAGTGATGTGTTTGTATCACCAAATCTACAAATTAAACAGCTTGTTTAGCAGAGTCCTGGTGATGTTTCAAGAGGGGGGCATTGGCAGAATGGCACACTGATGGTTGTGTAGCACTTCTCATTGCATCAGGCTGAGACAACAGAAAACTAGCTGCCATTGCCTTTTAACAACTGAAGAATTGTGTTGAGTTCAGTATCCTGTGAGTGCTCCTTCCATTCAGCTGTTCTCAGCATGCACAGTAGCATGTCCTCAGTATTATCAACAAGTAAATACTTGGTTTTAAGAGTATAGCATGTAATTCATTTCCAGAGAATAGGTAGGAAGCCTTGACAGCTGATTACCATCTGGAAACCTGTACTGCTGTAGTTCTTCCTTATTACTCACATGAGGTTGCATTTTCAAAGCCAGCAATCTCTTGTGACTCACCTCAGCTTTTCTGAGGTTTGAGGCAGGGATGTTCTGTGTGTGTTTTCATTCCAGCTGTAGTGTTGAACTCTGGTGCCCCAGGTTCAAGTCCTGATGGAATTAGTTCATTTTTCATCCTCTGCTTTGAAGCCTGTGGAGTTTGACTTTAAATATGGAAGTCTGTTAGTTACTATTGAAAGGATATAGCCACCCTGTTCTTTCAATGAAATAAAGTACACTGTCTTCAGCTAAAAGGAATTTTTTAATAATTTCAATTTAGTTCTGTTGTCCAGAGTGATTATGGACTGATCTCAGGAACACATGCACTTCCAAATGGCCTTTTTTCATGTACAGACCTGATCCTAACGTGCCCTTCATGGGGTGACTGTTTACCCAGAGGAAGCAAGTGGCATGACAGGGATATGATTAGGAAAGCACAGTCATTTCCTTTGTGCTGAAGGAAGGAAGGTGCTAAGTTCTGTAATGATGAGTACAACGAGGTGAGGCTCAAAATGTCCCTGTTCCTCAACTTTCCACCATATCAATCCTTGCCTGCTTGTCGTTCTGCCCTAATTATTCCCTTTTGCCAGAGGTATTTCATTCTCTCTGTGGCTCCACAGTTACATTACATCATTGTTAACTCTGAATCTAAGAAAATAAGAGAAGTCACAATATACTCTCAGGGTTATCTGTGCTTTTTATTTTGGTCCTTTAAATCCTCCTGGGCAGTTGCTGTTTACAAGTGAAACACTGAAGATCTATTTAGTGTTTCCTAAGGCAAAAAACTCAGCAGAAGTAAAGGGGGAAAAAAAAAGCAGTCTGAAGTGCTGGCCCCCATTGAGGCCCACAGAAAGTGTGAACACAGAAGTCAAGACTTCTGTTTTCAGGTCCATTGCATAACATAAGTATTTTTCTCTCCCTTAATGCTGCCTGCTCAGCTGGAGCTGCAGGTAGGTTTATTTTTTTGAGTTATTTCTGTTTCTAATCAGATGGTACATAACAACATTGCATTCTATGTTGTTTTGCCCAGCTTCTGTTTAGTGTCTCTTGATCTCCACATCATCAGTTACAGTTACATAGTTGTCCTTTAAGCAACTGACATCCAGAATGAAGAGTTATCTGAAAAACAACTGTCATTTTTCTAGTGATTTCCATACTTTACTGCTTCCAGGACTGTGCTTACTTAGATGTAGAATAGCCTGGCCTGCTGTCTTAGTGGTCAGATTGTTTGAGGTACAAATAGCAACGTGTGTTAGCAGTGGAGTTGAGAACTTGTAGCACATCTTAAACTGTTTGACTTATCAGCGCATCCTTGTAGTTAAGGCAAAATTATATGGAAAAGTGGAAGAAAAGAACAACTTAGGATATTAAATCTTAAAACAAAAATCTGTGCCACTCTTGCTCAGTTCAATGTTCCTAGTTTCTTTCAATACCAAGAAAAGCAGTTTCAGGTTTGACTGTGTTTAGTCTGCTTCCCTTGGAGCAGACAACAGAATTTGAGGGAGTTTCTCTTGATTTAGAGCCTTCGTGGGTTTTTAGCTTCTTCACTTTCAGTCTCTCAGATGTGATACGTGCTAAATGGCAAAGATGAACAAATTGCTTTCAAGTGCTTACTATGCTTATAAAACTGCCATTCTGCCCCTGCTGTAGTATTCTGAAACTCTGTTCTTCATAACAGTAAAAAGGGTCAGCATCTCTTAAAAATGCATTCCACCAGAAGTTTTCCAGGCAATGCTAAACCACTGCTGTACACCTCTGATCTTCACAGAAGTGGATTTTCGTACAGGGCAGTGCAGTTGCATCAGCCCTGCTCCTGCATGACAGATGGAGGGATAGACAGCATGGAGCTGACTGCATGGCCCAATCCTGAAACATAAGTTGGAACTACAGCTCTCTTCTTGTACCCAGGTCTCTTCTCTGGAGGGGGATTTAGCTCTATTTTACAGAAGGATGCCATGCTAAAGATGGAGATGTGGACAGGAGGGGGAACTTCTCCATTCTGCTTTCTTAACTCAGTGTGTAATTGCAGGTATTTCCCTTCTATCCATCACAGCATCCACTTCTGTAAAATGCAGACTGTCTGTGTGACCAGAGTGTCTTTTGAAGTTCAGGTTCACTGATCTATTGTTTTTGATCTTGGAAACGGTCTGTGAGGTCAGTATCCAGCAACAGCTAATGGACTCTGTGTTTCTTTCAGAATGCAGCTCTTCAGCACCTGTTCATAAGGAAATCCTTCCGCCCATTCAAATGCCTCCAGTGTGGGAAGGCGTTCCGGGAAAAGGACAAACTGGATCAGCATCTGAGGTTCCACGGCCGGGAAGGGAGCTGCCCTTTGACTTGTGACATTTGCAACAAGGGCTTTATCAACAGTGGTTCTCTTGAGAGCCACATGAAGTTCCACATGGACCAGAAAACATATTCCTGCATTTTCTGTCCCGAGTCCTTTGACCGGTTGGATTTACTCAAAGATCACGTGGCCATTCATATCATTGATGGCTATTTCACCTGTCCTACCTGCAAAAAGCGCTTTCCAGACTTCATCCAGGTGAGATGTTGTACTGATTTAAAGCCCCACCTGCCAGATCTCTTGCACTCACTGTTTTTCTTCACTGTTTTTCTCACTGCAAGAAAGATATTGAGGCCCTGGAACGTGTTCAAAGGAGGGCAACAAAGCTGGTGAGGGGTCTGGAACACAGGCCATATGAGGAGAGGCTGAAGGAGCTGGGAATGTTCAGCCTGGAGAAGAGGAGGCTCAGGGGAGACCTCATTGCTCTCTATAACTTCCTGAAGGGAGGCTGTAGTGAGCTGGGGGTCGGCCTCTTCTCTCGTGTCATTAGTGATAGGACCAGGGGGAATGGTTTCAAGCTGCGGCAGGGGAGATTCAGGCTGGACATGAGGAAGTATTACTTTTCAGAAAGGGTGGTCAGGCACTGGAATGGATGCCCAGGGAGGTGGTGGAGTCACTGAGCCTGGGGGTGTTCAAGGAAAGGCTGGATGTTGTGTTGAGGGACATGGTTTAGTAGGAGCTATTGGGAATAGGTGAACAGTTGGACTGGATGAGCTTTTAGGTCTTTTCCAACCTTGGTGATTCTATGATTCTTTTTTCTGGTGCTTGGATTTCAAATGTGAAACCTCATTAATATTTTTTGAAAGAAAAGCCTCGAAACACAGAAAGCTTTAGGAAATGAAGGCTGGTCTCAAAGTAGGCAAAAGCAATTGCTGTTATAGGAAGTGTCACCACGATATCAGCTGTTAAGATGAATTTGTTTTTAAGCCAGAGATTAAATGTTTTTTTTTTTTGCTAAGAATTTCTGAGACTGTTTTACCACACAAATCTTTGCTTGAATAAATTCCACTATTCTGTCATCTGCAATTCCAGGTCAAGAAACACGTCCGCAGTTTCCATTCGGAAAAGATTTATCAGTGCACAGAGTGTGACAAGGCTTTCTGCCGCCCCGACAAGCTGCGGCTCCACATGTTGCGGCACTCGGACCGCAAAGACTTCCTGTGCTCCACGTGTGGCAAGCAGTTCAAGGTAAGGTGATTCCTCACTGGATCACTCCTGATACAAGTGGAAGTCAGTGTTCTTTACCTCCCTTTGAGCAGATAAGGTCATCCTCTGAGGAGGGAGGAATGGATGTGTGCAAGCTGCAAGCACTGCTTTGCGTGGTGTGAGAGTTTGTTTCTGCTAGAAAAGGGGCAAGATCCAACCCAGCAAACTCCGCTGTAATAGGGTGCCTCATGTTTCACATCTTGTCTCTAATCAGTTAATTTCTAAGGCTGTTTCATCTGCTCATTAAGAAACGTCTCGTTAAACAGCTCAGTTGCTAAGTGCTCGTGTTGTGTACTTCTGGCAGTTTAGTTAGGAAAGTTTCTTTCTGATACACCAATGGGATTGGTAATATTTCTGGCTGAGGTGTGCGTGTCCATGGAATGCATCTTGTCAGCACATGGCATCCAGATGTCTCAGTAGATTTCTTCAGAACAGGCGGAGCAGACTGAGCCAGGTAAAGGGTGATGGCTGCAGTCTAGTTTCCCATGAGATACTGGGGGGATTGGAAAGCACTTTGGGGTGAAGAAGCACATTCTGAACAGTGTGTGCCCAAAGGGGCTGAATAACATTGGGACAGACTCAGTACCACTGTGGGGTTTGAAGTCTTCATTGCTGGAGAGCATGAAGTGATGTAATCTTCTAGTCACGTAGAGTCAATTTTAGATGAATTCAGAGAAAAGCCAGGTTGGAGGGGTTCACTTCTATTGAAGCCACTAACTTAGCATTAGTTTGACTTTGCTTTTTGTGGCTGAGTAACCTCAGCTTTTGAACAGTCAGCCTAAACTCAGAGTTATTTCTTGTCCATTGCTGAGCATGCACCTCTATTTCACAGCAGCAGTGAAGAGAAAAAGCCAAAGAGTTGTCTGAACAACTTACATTGTGGTTCCTATTTGTAGCAAATAGTATGGCAGTAAGCATTACTGATGTTGTTGCTGTTATTACTGTTATTCCCTGATGTAGAGGAAAGACAAATTGCGAGAGCACATGCAGAGGATGCACAACCCAGAGAGGGAGGCCAAGAAAGCTGACCGAATCAGCCGCTCCAAAACTTTCAAGCCTCGCATCGCTTCCACTGACTACGAGAGCTTCATGTTCAAGTGCCGGCTGTGCATGATGGGCTTCCGCCGCAGGGGGATGTTGGTGAGCATCCACGTGATCCAGCCCCACTTCTCACATCTTAGCTAAGGAATAAGGGTAGAATTCCCATCGCTGGAACACAGTGATGCTGTGAAACCAGCATAATCTTATTGTTGATTTGAAGTTGGGCGTCTTCTTTAAACCTGTACATCTTCTCTGTTCAGCAAAATGCATTTGTGTATTTCATTGCCTGTCTTGCATGTCTGCTTGTCTCCAGCATCTCAGTGTCGTGCAGTGTTGGTTGAGCCTTAGTGATTGTTCAGCTTTTATCATGCTTTCGTGTTTTTCTCTTGCTCCTCGGGAGGGGCCTCTGCTGGCCAAGCACTGTAACTGGCCCTGTGGAAGAATGCTTGCAAATAAGGCTGCTGCTTTCATGTTTTGAGGGTTGTGATCTCTCCTGGCAGAGATCCTTTATATCAGCTTGTTCTCAGCTACCCAAGACTTCTGACAAGTTATTTTAACCCTTCCCATTGTATTTTCACCAGGGAAGCTATGAGTACAGCAAGGCCGCGTTTACCTTGCAACTGATGGAATACACAGTAGCCTTTGCAGTAGTAAATGCTTCTGGTGCTGCTGGCTAATACCACAGTTTTGGTTTGGCACTTACCATGTTTAGGACAAAAAGCAATTGCTTAGCTTCCAGTTGTAATGTGCTCTCTTGTTCTTCTGTTTCTTTCTCCTAAGGTGAATCATTTATCAAAGAGACATCCAGACATGAAAATAGAAGAGGTGCCAGAGCTCACGTTGCCCATCATCAAACCCAACAGAGATTATTTCTGTCAGTACTGTGATAAGGTAGGTAAGGAAATGACCCTCAGAATGTAGCTTGGTCCTGGGCTTGTGTACAAGCAATTTGTCTCTGCACAAAAACATCTGGCAGGGCTTGCAGTGTTTCTGAAGGGCTTGCCAGCAAGCACTGACCAAAAGAAATTGAGATGAAATGAGTTTAGGCCAGGGAGTCTGAATACTAGCTGAAAATTGCAGTTATTCTTTTCTGCTGTGTTTGGAGTTGGTAAGACTTAAAAGATTCAGCGTGCAGCGACCCATCCAGAGTCCTGTGTCACTCTTTGCAATACAGGACTAAGTATCCTACTGAGCTATAATTTCAGAATTTCTCCTGGTTTTTCTATTGCTTCTAAAAGTTCCAAAAATCCCAATCTCCCTTTTATTTTAAGCTGCTTGGTCACAAGTCAGTAATTCCCAGTGTTCGTAGAGCCTGAAGGTTCTTCTGCACTTGAGTTCCTGTCCTTGCTCTCTGGCCTTTTGCTTTTTATGTATGTGGGCCTTTATGTACCTGAAAATGCATTTTGACTGACTGTTCTTACCCTTGGTACGTGCCTTAGCCATGTCTCTTTTCCTTTGTTTAAAGAGGGGGGGGAAATGATAGTGTTTAAACAATGCTATACCATATTTGTTTATGCCTCAGAAGTTAAAAAATGACTGTGGTAGTTAAGGTTATTAAAGCTGTTTGATGCCTCATGCAAGAATGGAGACATCAACCTTCACGATAAATTAACACTGGGCCATGTAGAAGTTTGGTGATTGTTGGCTTCCCTGATGTTTGTCCTTTAAGTACAAGCCAAAGATGATTTTCCTCTTCATTTCCCATCCTGATTTGATGCTTTGCTTTACACTGAGCATGTTCTCAAATAGCTTCTATGTTCTATACAGTAGTTGCTCTTGCAGACTGATTAAATGCTAGAATGTGCATCTCTATCTATTCATTATGTTGTACTTGTTTAGAGTTATAGCTAAACACTGTCTAAAACAACATGGAGACGTTCCAGGTGAAGAGAAGTGATATCAGATTTCTGTGCTTCCGTTTGAAATTAAAATGATGTAACTCCAATCATTACCCTTCAGGTGTACAAGAGTGCCAGCAAACGCAAAGCTCATATCCTGAAGAACCACCCTGGTGCTGAGCTACCTCCAAGCATCCGGAAACTGCGCCCTGCAGGCCCAGGAGAGCCAGATCCCATGCTGAGCACCCACACCCAGCTGACAGGCACTATAGCCACCCCTCCAGTCTGCTGTCCTCATTGTTCCAAACAGTACAGCAGTAAGGTATGGGGGCATCTCATAGCCTCAAAGGACAGCTTCTTTTCATGGTGATGCTCTTTCACTGTGGCTTTTGCATGTAGACCTCTTTTATTCTGAGCCAGAGTGCTACTTTCATGCTGCATGCTGACAAGGTAGGTGCAGCCTGCTAGTTTTATGGCAAAATGGGGGGGATGAGCTTGAAAGAAGAGATGTTATCAGTGTGTGGTTACAGAGAAGTTTGGAAACTGATAGCTTGTTTACTTGCGAGGGAAGAGGGATAGAGGAACAAAATTCAAAGAGAAGGTGGCCTTTGGAGAAGGTGCCCCAAATGTTTAGCTGCACTGAGGTAAAAAGCTTATGGATTTTGATGTTTGATGTTTTGTATCAGATGGCTCTAATCAGAAGGCATTTTGTGATCTTATTTCCCTTCTTGCTGACCAGAAAATCCCATGGTACTAATCCTAATGCTGTCATACTGAGAGAAACCTATAAGCTGCAGTCCACACGTGTTAGACTTCAGCTGACCTTAAGCCTGGCCATTTTTCTAGTGCTCTTTTGCATCTCTCTGCAGACGAAGATGGTGCAGCACATTCGCAAGAAGCACCCAGAGTTTGCTCAGCTCCCTAATGCTATCCATGCCCCCCTGGCAACAGCTGTCATCAGTTCCACTCCTGCAGTCCTCACCACTGACAGCACTACTGGAGAGACCGTCGTGGTAAGGATTCAAGACGTTCAATCAGATCACTGGAGGGAAACAAACAGGATGGGAGCCCTCTGGTAGCAGACTTAGTGTTTCTTAGTATTTCTGGCAGGCATCACTTTAAAACATGTGTTAGGACACCACTGGAGGTCATTTCTGTTCTTGAATCTGTGCTGTATTTTTGCTTGACCAGGAGTTGTGTATTTCTTCCTGGAGCTGTAAGGATTTACCTTTTCCTCTATTCCATTTCCTTCAGACATGTGCCACTGACTCTACATAATACTTGCAAAGATGCCTGATTTATTCAGGAATCCATGTCTTGTGGATTTTTCAGAGTCTGTTCTCCTGAGATGCTGAGGATTGTAAGGATATGTTTAACAACAATAGACAGAGGGCTGGATCAAACTCCATTCAGAGGAATCAAGATTTTCCTGAAATCCTTTAGACAGTGCAGTACTGAGTGGTAATCACCTCTGATGGTTGATCTCTCCAGTGTTAATGCATTAGCTGCTACAGAAGTGAAAGCTGAGGCTAGAAAATCAGTCTTCTGTCCTTTGGTGATGCTGGGGTGCTGCAAAGCTTCTAAAAACCTTCCATCAGTAACGTTTTATAACCTTTATTTGAAACTGGATAAGAGACTGTTTTGCTTGGAAATAGGGAGATTCACTCATTACATTTTCTAATGGATTTCAGAAATGCAGTTGTCAAGAGAAGTATCATTCTGGCAGATGAGGAGGAAAGATGGAGTATATTTAAGAAAACAATGCTCTATTTACTAGCAGAAATCCTGCACTTAGAAAAAGTAGACAGTTTCCAAACAAAAGAAGTATTAAGTCAGAAAATCACATACAATAATTAAAAAAAAAAGAAAGATTGTGGACTTTGAGTGATTCTGACTAGCATTTAGATAGTGGATGATCCTTGGTGACAGCTTGTGACCCATCAGCCTAGCTGGGTTTAGCTCTTGTAAAGCAATGGCTGGGCTCAGTGGTGTAGGTGTTAGGTTCAGTGCAGTGAAAGAACTACGCCCTGCAAAGGTATTCAGTCCTGTAGGCACTATGGATGATATTCTGTCTCTCTCTACTGCTCAGACAACAGACTTGCTGACACAAGCAATGACAGAGCTGTCCCAGACCCTCACAACGGACTACCGAACTCCCCAGGGGGACTACCAGCGAATCCAGTACATCCCTGTGTCTCAGTCCACAACTGGCTTGCAGCAGCCTCAGCACATTCAACTGCAGGTTGTTCAAGTGGCCCAGGTGTGTAACCTGCTGGGAGGCTTTGTATGCTTTTTGACCCTCTCATAGGAAGCCTGCGCTTCCTTGGGGCTGCAGTACTGGGAGATTTGTTAAGGAACAGTTGAAAATAAAGTGAGTAAAGTTCTTGGCTGCTTCTGCAGAGAACTTGAAATATATACCTATGCTTTGGTTTTCTTTCTAGGCTACCTCACCTCACCAGTCTCAGCACTCCACAGTGGATGTTGGACAGCTTCACGACCCCCAGACGTACACCCAGCACGCCATCCAGGTGCAGCACATCCAGGTGGCAGAGCCATCACCCACAGCTCAGTCAGCATCGCAGGTATTTCACTCTTCTCTGCACAGATGGCATGTTACTATCCTGAATCACAGGAATCATTTTATACATCAGTTAAAGGACTGCACGTGGAAGAATTGCTATATAAGCATCTTTGAGATCGTCGTAATCCTTAGGGCTTAGTTGTGTTTTCAGAATGTACAGAGGGTAGAGATAAATGGCCAGAAATGGGTGAGTTCACAGCTATTCCTGATTAAATAGAGGCAACCACTTGAAAGATATAAATGAAAATTGGCATTCTTCAAATATTTGAAGTACAGTTCTTCGTGCTCTGGAATAATTTTTAGCCTCTTGTCTAAGTCCTCTGCCAGACTTTTTATCTTGGAATCAGAAGATCAATGAGTCCAACTGATGGGCTACCTAAAAATTAAACCATGTGTGACAGCATTGTCCAAATGTTTCTTCAAAATGGAGTAGGCTTGGCGCTATGATTTCTTCCATGTGGAGCCTGTTCCAGACTGCCAGCTCAGTGAACAACCTTTCCTTAATATCCAGTCAACCTCTCTGAGCTGTGCCATTTCCTCAGGCCCTCTGTAAACTTTGGGAAGCCAGTCTGTCTTTACTAGTCTCTGAATATTGATCATGGAGAGATGTAAGCTGGGGGAGTTGGAGGAAAGCTTTGTACTTCTTGTGCTCAGTGTGCTGTTGAAACCTCAATTTTCCTCCCTTAATAAAGGAGGCTATGTTGATAATGAGCAGGAGTATGCAATCCTTAGCCTGCTTGCTGCTTTTTTTTTTCCTAGGTTGGGGGTCAGCCTCTGAGTCCCTCCTCACAACAATCACAGCAGGAACTCAGCCCCTCGCAGATGCAGACAGCTGCATCTACACAAAACCAAGCCCTCCAGCAGCAGCAAGGATCTTCAGTTCAGCACACATATCTTCCCAGCACGTGGAACTCATTTCGGAGTTATTGTAAGTGTCAGCAGTAGCTAGAAGTTTGACTAGCATGTGAGATTACTGTTTTCTAGTTTTACTGGCCAACAAATGGAATGTTTTCAGAACTTGCCAATCTTAAGTATTACCTTAAATGAAAGTGATTGTGTTAGCTTTTATTACTGTAGGTCTATAATTATCTGGTACGTGGTCTGGTCAGGCAAACTGGATTCCTTTAGTCCAAGGACTGTTCAAACTTGAGTGGATCCTTGAAAAAAATCAAGAAGGTGGAGATGATGTGAAATGATTTTTTTTTTTTTACATCCTTGCAGCTAGGATGGTAATTTTGTAATTTCTTGGAGGATAACAGGATGTCAGTTATATTCATGAAACACCAAATCCTCAATAGCTATTCTTGTTAATGATGCAAGGCATAGTCATCTTTCAAGGTGGTCTTTGAGTTTGCAGACCTTGATTCTCTGGCTTCAATCTTTTAGCATCCGAGATCCAGATGATGACCATCCCTCAAGGCCAGTATGTCATCACAGAGACAGCTGTAGGTACACCTGTCACCACTGTCAACACAGGGCAAGTGAAAGCAGTTACTCAGGTAAGGAAAAAAAAAGGCTTTTTTAAATCTAGAATAATGTCAAGCTTAAAGCCTGTAGAGGTTAACTGAGTGCTCATGTAATAAGCAGTCCCACATAAGGAGTTGCAGCAGCTGTACTGCACTGACATTGGACACTATAAGTAAAACTTGAGCTCAACATACGTGAAATGCATGAAACTTTCAGAATAGTTATAAATTGCTTTCTTAATTTCTAGTGCAGAGTTAACTGTATAAATAGTTAAACTGTTAATGGACCCAAGTAGTGCAAAATAACAAGAGTGCTTTGTTACACTGGTCTGATAGCTACATTTAAAAGCAGGACATCTTCAACTTCAAGATTCCTTATTTATGCCAAAATGTCATTCAGCATAGCAGCAGGAAGTTTAGAGATAGTCAGAACAGAAAATATAGAAGACAAAATGATTGACTTTCTGTGTTCTTCTTGCAGACTCACTACGTGATATCCGAAGGTCAACCTGATCTGGATGTCAAACAGAATTCCTCACTCCCCAGTGAGGTACAGGTTGGTGTTTCCCAGCCACCAACCCACACTGATACTCTGGAGTCTCAAACAAGTAATCAGCAGCAAACAACCCAGTACATAATCACTACAACCACCAATGGAAACGGGGGCAGTGAAGTGCACATCACTAAACCAAGAACTTTCTCAGCAGAACACGAGTGAAGAAGCACTGGGGTGTCACCTGTATTTTTCACCTCCTCTAAAAGCCCAAGTATATGGGTATCCTGGAGCTCATCTGTTTTAAAGTATATGCTCACTTCAGCTAAAATCCTGGAGCTCTTGTTAATGCTTTAAGAGGGTTTAAGTCCTCAGTGGCCATGAAGAATTACCCTCAAAATCCTTCTGGGATGCCACTTTATGCAGCTTTTAACAAAAAGGACAAGAGGAGAAATGAAACCTCTGCTTGCCCTGGACTTTTTTGGCATGTCTGCTGACCCTAATTTTTTCCTTCTGAGAAGTGTCTCTGGTAGCCCTCTACTATTTCAATTGTAAGGGAGTAGCTTGCCCCTCTGAAGGCTAGTTGGCAGGTTATGTTGTATGTATATTTATAATGGAGCTGTTAAACAAGAGGACATCATGTAAATTGCTGGAATATGGCAGAACTCCTTTCTCTGTCTTTGTTTCAGCAGCCAAGGTGAAAGGGAATATAAACTTGAGAGCAGACTTCCTGGAGAAAGAGAGCAGCAGTGCAGCGGTGACTCTGCGTATGTGTGGGGATGGATATTGCAATGAAGCTGTGACGACGTGCAGAAGCAGTCCATTAAATTATTATTTTTCCAACCCTCAAACTGTTTACATGCTGTCTCACCTATTCTACTTTACCAAGCAGTTCCAGAAAAAGGATAAGTACAGCCTTATGTTTGGAATAAAACAATAGCAGCACGTAACAGTAGTATGGAGCCGCTGTTGTTATTTTTCCCTCCAGAGTTTGCAGGGGAAAGCACCTTTTTTGCCCATGAACAAAAAAGGTTTACCTTAGCCTGCCTAGCAGCTTCTGCTGTGATCTCTAACAATAGATCTGTCAGGAGAAATGGCTATAGAAACACACCACCTGAAAAATGCAGGGTAGTCATCTCTGTTGCCACCTCAAAGTTGGATGTATCTTTCTCTTGAAGACTGGATGAAGAGTTGGTTATGCTGGTTTTCCAAATACCTTGTTAAAAACACACTAATTCCTTTTGGACAGTTTCTTAAAATGACCAGCCTTGGACTCAGGAAACACAAGAAAAATACCAGTGGACCACTATTTACAGGACACAGAAAGCCATCTGCAAGAGTTGCCTGCTTTGCAAGACCTGGTCTATGTACAGAACTCGTGTTATGTCTAGGGACCAGGAGAGAGGGAAAGGTGTTGTTTGTTTTTCTTTTAAGGCAGTGGGTTTTTTTCTTACATAATTCTCCTTCACAGGTCGTGTTGGTTGGTTATTTAATGCTTTTTGGTATTTGCAAGAGTATGATTACAACACCATCTATACTGCTGATGGGCTGTACTGTATCTGTCTAAATGTTGATTCGTTCTGCTTGGAGCCTCATTCCAGAATATCAGTGCATAACAGGATAAGTTTATTTATAGAGTTGAAAGCAGAGAAGTTTTGTCATAATGGCCCTTGAGAAAGGCCAGAAGAACTAAAAGAGGATCTCAGTTTTTTCATTTTCTCTTAACGCTGCGTTGAGTGCAAATCCGGAACTCTGGTGTAATTGCTTCTACAGATTGAGATGGAGTTGAATCATGTGAGCAGTGTTACACATGTACACAGGTTGTGGTGCCAGGCCTTACGGAGGCAAAGCTCTTGGATATGAGAGAACTTACTGCTCAGACTTGGAAAGCAGATGTCTTGTGACTTGCTGGCAAAGCCTTGAAGCATGTATTCCCTTGGTGAATAACGTATCTATGGAAACAGTGACTGTGCATGATGAGAAACCCTGATTAAAATACTGGCCAGTCCAGAACTGTTTCAAGGTAGCTTTGAAGTGATTTGCCAGAGTGTAGATGAATTTGTGCCTGGGATTTCACTTCTCTTCTTGCAGCCACAGTAGTGGGGCATTAACTAATAATTGGGGCATTAATGAGATCGGTAAGGCGTTGAAGACCTGAGCTCCCATTTAGTCATGTGCAGTGATGAGTCTTGGTTCTGTGCATTTGGGAGCTCATCTACTTTCACAGTGCAGCCAAGCAGCTGTGATTCCCCTTGATTCATTTGAAATCACGTTGCTGAGCACTTTTTAAATGACAGGCCATTGCAGTGTTTGTATGGGAGAATAGAAAGGAGCTCTTCATACGGGCTTTGCCTCAGTGTCCCTTTTTAGGAAAGGGTCTGCTGCATGAACAAAAGTCACACATGTGGTATGAGCAGCAGGAAAGTAGAAGACTGGGAAATTAAATAATTGCAAATGGATGCTGCTCTACAGGAGCATTTTTAAAGTCTTAAAGCCTGAAATCTTTGGTGTCAAACTTTAATGATTTTGCAAATGTGAAATTAAAAAAAAGAACCATCAACTTTGCTTTATTCAACTTTGTGGAGGGTTGCAGAATGAGGACGCTTGCTCTTGTACCAGTTTTTCAAAGCTGAAAGTTGCAAAGTGTTCCAGGAAACAGTTGTAAAATGGCATCTTTGAACTCACCCCTGCTGTATTGAAATTTCTGCTCTGTCCCACAGCAATAGCAGTGTACTCAAGCCATCAGCTTGACACCAGCATTAAGTGATTCATCGTGTCCTCAGTCAAACTGATGCTTTGTGGAGGGAGAAGCATGTCTGGAAATCAAGTAGTGTGAATTTTCATTCCAAAGTAATTAAGTACAGTGACTTCCCAGAGTGTGTGGGGGAAAGCTGAACAGCTCTGCAGAGCAGTTGTGCTGCAGGACTGGCCATTAAAAAGAAAGAAGACAAAGACAACAGTTTGCATGGGTTTTTTCCAACTTCTGCAGTGCAGAAGACATAGGATTTATAATTGTTTTTTAACCAGAGCCACCCCAGAGATCTGTCTTTTAAAACAATGCCCTCCTGGAGCTTAACTCTGCAGCACTGCTACCTGCTCAAAGATGGGAATTGCCGTGGGCTCTGCTTGGGCTCATGCTTTTCTGTGTGGTGTTCCGGGTTGGATTCTGTTGTGGTTTTGTTTTTGTTCTCCACTACCCCCCCCCCCCCCCCAAAAAAAAAACACCCTGAAATGACCTGACTGCTTGGGCACTGGGGACGGAGCTCAGCTCTTTCCCACAGTGTTCTGCCTGCCATTATTTAAATGTGTATGTTCATTGTACATTCGGTGACTGTTAGTGTTAATAGTCTTGTGCTACCTGGCAGATGTAAAAACAAAAGTAATAAATCTTTTTTTTTTTTTTTTTTTAAAGGCTGTGGTTTCTGTGGGCTGCTGTGAATGTTCCCCTGCATTGTGGGGAAGGGGTG